>NC_051154.1:310385960-310447837 GCF_013339745.2 Dermacentor silvarum
TGTATGGTGTCTCGAGCGCTATAATATCTACCCTGCTTCCATGGCAAGTTTCCGTCGGGGTCGTACCTCAATTGATAGCGTCATTGACCTCACAACGTTTGTGCAGCAGGAGAAAAGCCGTAAGCGCATATCAGTTGCGCTCTTCCTCGACGTGAACCGCACGTATAACAGCGTTGCACGCGTGGCGCCCGAAAGCATCATTGGTTATCAGACTACATAACTCGCCGGTCGTTTTTTTATTATAACATAACATGGCCCCACAGCTGAATATGACACGTACTGCGGCGTACCTCATGTTGTTCAATGTGACACTCAATGGACTGGCTAAAGTTTTACCTAAAACAATATACATCTCGATATACGCAGATGACATTTGCCTTTGGAATTCGCGGTTATTCGCCTTCAGGTGCGCGCGCGATTGGAGCCGGCAGCGTCCTTGACATCAGGGGTGCTATAACCGTAAAGCTGTTCCAAACTTTTCTATGTGAATTCTGCAATCAGGCCTCCACGATTGGTCGAAACATTTTCGGGCCAGCTCCAACTTCGCCCATCTGTCACGCCACGTCACGAAAACCACTAAAGTTTCCCATCTGATATGACGTGTACACACTGATAATGCCTGATTAAACCGAACAGAAAAAAAGTAATTATTCCTGATTCGATGCCTTTCGGCCATTATCGTTCTTCTATTAGTCAAGTTTACGGGCTTCGCCCACTTCGTCTTTCTGTCACGCGACGTCACAAAACCATGAAAACTCACCGCGTCAAAGTGACCTGTACGCGTTAAGGAGGCCTTAACATGCCGAACAAAACAGATTTTTTTTCGAAAGGAATAGAAGATGGCTGCCCGCCGATCGCTCAGGCATTCGCTACTCAACCCTGCCGGTAAGCATGGGTTTATTTGCGCATGAGAAACCTTTTTGCGTGGCAGTGAAACGTTATCGAGCCCTTTTGGTGCGTATAGGACATCGCTCTGCCAACTCTTCCTTGCTGAGGATCCGCTTTAGCGGCATTCTTAACCTTCCGTTGCACGCCCGCGCGATTTTCGACCGGCCCCCGCAAGCTAAGTGAGGCGAAGCGGACCAATCGGAGGCGCAGACACCACCGTCTTCATCCGGTTATCCATTTTCACTGCGCTGTCGGGACCACGGTAGAAGAATGTTTAGGGTTTGAAACTGCGCGCGAGCGAGCGTCCAGATTATGTTCGGCCGCGCGCGGGTGCACCGAGTAGCTCCGCGGCGAGCAGATAGATGGCGCCGCGGCCAGCGGTCCCAGCTTCGCGGCGCCGGCGGCTTGGCATTCCTCTGCCTCCGCAAAATTTTCGTTCATAGTGGCGCCAGTAAAACTCAAAGCGCGAAGGGAATTCGTTATTTCAGATTAAGGTGATAAATGTACCAGGCTGAATGCTTTGCTAACATGAATGTATATTGTGCAGGGTGTGAATGACGTGAACACGGATCTACCGGGCAGCACTCAACGCCCACTCACATTCCGCTCGCGCGCACATTTTGTTGCGGCCGATCTAGTCATGCATACAAGCATAAAAAATTAAAAACCGTTAAAGCATCGTCACGCGAAGTCAGTGTGGGCGCGATATAATTTAAGAAATGAAACGGCGCAAGCTTGCGATATGCAACGCACTAGAGCAAAGTGGGTGTTCACGGCTAGAACCTATGATGAGAAAGCACATAGCTATGTAAAGAAATCTTTCAAAAGATAATTTATCAAGCGGGACGAAAACAGGCGTTTTATCTTGGATTACAATATCACTAATACAGGTTACTTGTGAAAATCTTTTTTATTTCAATTCCACTTAACATAGACTATGTATATTATTCATTTGGCTTTCGTAGTTTGGGAGCGAGTGACTCTTGCAGGATCTAAGAGGTGACTTTGTTTTTTCTTAAATTGCATATGATAATGTGCCAATGTGAGCGTAATTGACAATGCATGCTACAGCCTGTCCACAAATACACCTATACCCAGCACACAATAATCTCATAAACTTTTATTTTTTATTTTGCAAAGACAGAATAATAAAAAAATTGTGCATGAAGCAGTTCGACAATTTTAATAGAGGATAGCCTTCCCAGAAGCTTACGCTCTCATACACTCCCACAATGCAAAAATGTTGAATAAAAACATGCAAGCGTGGTATATACACCGCACGCGCATTGTAATAAACAATCAGTATCCAGGATGGCGCAAATTAGAAAATCAGGCACACATCTGCACAGAAAACAGTATTATACGGGGTGCACAAAGATTTAAAAACATGTAAATATCACGTAGCGGAACAGAACCAAGGTAATGTTGTTTTCCGTCCCTTGGAGATACTGAGATTATTTTTTACATTCGGCCTAATTACATGATTAGTCTTAATTAATTAATCAACTTCTCAAATATTATAATTATATTAAAAGTTTCAATCAGAAAATTGGAGAGCAACATGAAAGACTCCCGATACAGCTTTCTATTACTCAATACACGCTACGTAGAAGTATTTTTCCGAGCGTGAAAGAAGCCCACGAATACACGCAAAGTGCCTCGAGGCAATTTTGCAGTCTATTCGCGGGTTTCTTTCACGCTCCGAAAGCACTTTTATGTATCATGTCTTGAGCACGAGAAAGCTGTATCGGGAACTTTCATGTTGCTGTGCAATTCTCTCGTTCATACTTTTTTATCTAATTATTGCATTAGAAAAGTTGATGAATCAGTTATGAAAATGATTATCTAATAAGGCGGAATGCAAAAAATAATCTGAGTATCTCCAAGAGACGACAGACAACATTGCCTTGCTTCTGTCCAGCTATGTGACATTTTCATATTTTTAAATCTTGGTGCATGATAGTTAAGACACCCAGTATATATCTTATACAAGCAGCAAAACTTGCACAGACTGTTGTGGCACACAGCAGTTTTTGTGGCACACAGGAGGTTCTCTCTTCCGCAGCGCCTTTCGAGGTTTATTTGACCGTGTGAGGTTCTTTGGACAGTTCGGAAATAAGGTGGGAACCGTATTTGCAGACAGAACAGGGCTCTTTGGCGCGTCAAGTAGCACCATTTTATCGAGCTCCGCGTAATATGCCGTCGATATCATATCCTCTGAAAAATGCTTGGTGTAGAAATGGTCAGTAGGCATTAGAGTTCGGTCTGCCCTCAGATTTACATGGCGCCACTGCTCTAGACAACCGCTGTCGGACGGCGCTTTGAATAGAGGCACACGATCCGCACAGGTTCGGTATCCAGAATTGCAGTTCGTGACGAAGCACTTTCTGCCCATTTCAAACTCAGAAGGCCGGTTTAACCTTGGTCGAGGGCCCGTGGCGACAATACACAAGCACAAGATGATGAAAGGCGCGTGAACAAAAAGTGTGCCTTCAAAACAGCACGGCCGCACATGCAAACACAAAGCGCACAAAGACAGCGAAGCACGCGCCTTCCCGCCGAGACTGGGACCGCATACCGCAGCGCCCTCTACGACGGCGCCGAACCAGCTGCAACCAAGCCGAACATAATCTGGACGCGAGCGAGCGGCGCTTTCGCACGCGTTGGGGGGAGAGTGTCAGCACCTCTCCTTATTCTTACACCGTGGTCGGGACCCATCGAAACTCTCTCCACTTGAGCGTGCTCCTCGCATCTTGTCAGCCAAATAGATAAGACAATACCGCTGTGCAGGCAATGTTGTTCATTTTGAAAGTGAACATAGGTGAGCTCCTATAAATGAGGAGATGGTTTCATTGCGTTGTCTGAAAACGCTGCGGGTCACCGCCCGATGCTTGCGTCGGCGGTTACGTAAATTTGATGTAAGCAGATTGCAATAAACCAAATTGGAATAGTTTTGTGTTATAGGCCCCCAGCATACCTTCAAACACAAGGCCGGACTGTATCGACCGATAAATGTGCATTGATTGCCTTCACACGTAAACCTATGACGCCACACCCAGTCTAAATTAATGAACACGCTATCACCTATGGAAAGACCCATCGATTCCTGGTTGTAATATTCTACCGAAATCTTTCCTGGAGCCCTCATTGCACGAACCTTAAGAAAAAAAAACTATCGTTGATTGCACATGTACTAAGATTCATGCGCGGGAAAACATGGGGCACATCTGTACGCTCCATGCTTCAGTTGTACAGAGCTCTATTTCTAGGATATCTGCCCTACAGCCTTCCAGTGTTGTCCAGTACGTGCGAGTCAACTGTTCGCCCATTAGAGAGCTCAGAGGGTCAAGCATTGCGCACGTGTTAGGACTTTCTTGCGGCGCGTTATTACCTGCAGCGATCCTCCTCGCCAAAGATCATCCTATCGAAACACACGTTGCTATGAATTGTCTCAGGGCGCATATCCGTCACTTTCCCCGCGTTCCCGATCATCACTTGGCGATCTTGCCCCCACAGAGACCTCCTGCCACGTTTTATGAAGTGATCATCTCCAATCCAGATTGTCTTCCATCAGGATACACACCAGCAGCGAGGCGTTCATTACCGTTGTGGTGTCTCCAACAGCCTTAGGTGCGCCTGAGTATTCCGGGTGCAAAGAAGAAAGCCAATCACCCAAAAGTAGCTCTGAAACAGATGATGCTGCAGTTAATACATGAGACATACGGGGGCCGAATAAACATCTATATCGATGGTTGGCTCTCATCGATCAGCTCTTCAGGCGCCGTTGTCATTCCGGCTACGAAAGCTACAAATTCAAACTGTCACACACGACAACAATAACGGCGGGAGAACGTGCTGCATACTGCGTGCGGCTGTACAATACCTCCTGCGAGAGACACCAAAGAAATGGGTCATATTTTGCGACTGTAAGGCAGCATTTCCGAGCCTGAATTTTACCCTATATCACAGGGCTCATGAACAGCTGGCTTATGAGATAAGAAACGACCACCATCAGGCTATCGCTAAAGGGCATGAAATGATATTTCAGTGGCTACCTGGACATACCAGCGTTGCTGGTAATGTCCTCGCCGACGAAGCCGCCCGGAAGCCGACGAAGCCGCATCTGGAAGCCCTACAAGTTCCAATCGCCTTATCCAGAACCGACGCTGCAAAAAAGCTTCATATCATCCCCAAAGATAAGACACATAAATATTGGTCTTCTCCCAACCTCCCGAAGTGTCATCTTCATAGACTTGATCCATCCCCAAAGCTACAAGTGCCATCAAAAGCTTTGCGCTCTGAAGCCACAATATTGTGTCGCCTCTGGCTCGGGGTGGCATTGACAAAGGCATATTCGTTCCGCATTTCAATGGGGGAAACGCCATGTGCGACTCTTGTGGATTATATAGAAACAATTGAACACTACCTATGTCTCTGTCCCCAGTACGACATCTCGCGTGAAGCTCTCCAGACAGCATTGAACCGGCTGGACTCTAGACCATTTTCCGAAATGAAGATCCTTGGACCATAGCCGTACGCGTCGATAGCACAGAAAGCGACGAAAGCGTTCTTAAGTACCTAAAGTCCACAGGTTTTGACGACCGTGTGTAGACTTGGTGCGAACCTTCAATTGTTTGCGTAACTGTGCTCTCTTTATCTCCTCTCTCTCTCTTTTCATCCCTATACCCGCTTCCACCAGTTCAGGGTAGCAAACCGGACGTTCGTCTAGTTAACCACCCATCCTTTCCTTTCTTCTATTTCTCTCTCTCTCTCTTTTTTGTTGGCCGCAAGGGGCCTTCTCCTTCGCCGCAAAGCAATTGTCAACAGCGAGAAATAACTTGTCGACATAAGTCCTTTCTTCTCAGGCGACACGATGCTGAACAGATCATTCACACAAGGCTTCAACTACGCACCGCCTCACCCAAGACACAATGAACACAGCTTGTACAAACCTATCATGCAGTTCAAGTCGGCAGGCTGCTGCCAGGCCACTGAAAATATGCAAAGCCTGAGTAACGCACATCAGTTAATCGGCGTTTACAAAATGGCGAGTCGTAACACTATAGGTCTCCCTCATCAGCTCAGAGAAATTGACATCTGTGCCCTCGAGCACTAGAATATCCCATAGCAATCTTCCGTACACGTTGCCGTAAGCTCTCCGTATATCTATAAATGCCACCCATAAAGGTTTATTCTCCGATGTTGAAAATATCTCTATGCATTGAGTTAGTACAAAGCTAGTATCATCTAACAGTCTGCGCGGTCCTAACGGTTTCTATTAACCAAACATAGCATTTTTCCATCTACTTCGACATCTCCAGTTTTATACCTTGTTCCGCCATTCTCTCAGCAGCTCAGAAAAATTGACATCTGTGCCCTCGAGCACGGGAATATCCCATAGCAGTCTTCCGTATACGTTGCCGTAAGCTCTCCAATATCTAGAAATGCCACCCATAAAGGTTAATTCTGCATTTTTGAAAATATCTCTAAGCATTTAGTTAGTAAAAAGATAGTATCATTCTAACCGTCAGCGTGGTCTTAACGGTTTCTTTAACCAAATATAAAAATTTTTTCCACCTACTTCGACATCTCTTATTTTATAGCTTGCTTCGCCATTCTAAATATCACCAAGGTTAATGTACATGCTTTTTAGGAGCTCATACTATCCTTATCACATTAGCTTTTATGGATAAGGTTTATCTTGCTTTCACGCCACCCAATCATATTTTTTTTGTCTAAATCACTTGCTCTGTGGAACTAGTCCACCGCAAATTCCTCCTTGGACGCAGCTGTTTGATTAGCTATACTGTGATTTCTTCCAGTTCCACTGCCATGTTATTCGGGTCATTTTCTTCTGATTTTTCCAGTAAAATTTTTGTACGTGAAATTTTAAGCTTTCAGGCTGCATCTGATTAAGCATGAAGTACGCTGTGTTTCTTCCTAAAAAGATCACTAATAACGTCCCCCATGTACCATAGCGCGTATTCCCCTTCGAAGATGTTGCTGTGTTCATCCGTCATAAAGGTTTGCGAATCTTACCTTGGTGCTCCTAATGCTCTACGGGGTTCTAGAATCGTTTAGGAGTGCCTTTGTCGTTTTTTGCAAATGTCATGGACCCAATGTTCACTTGTAGATTTAGGTTTTTCTTGTACTAGCTGACTCGTCAACTTTATCTTTTCCGATTAATTCTTCCATCGTGGCAGTACCGCTTCTTCTTGTAATCCCAACTTTCTCGCATCTCTCTGACCCCTAGAGCCCCTGCTTACGCTCTTCTACAGGGTGTTTCAGCAAACTTGGGCCAGGTATTAAATAAAGAAACGTATGCGCTACTCGTCTCGATTTGGCCAGTATTGTTCTGAGCTGTATGGAGCACGTCATTATATTTTTTTCCAATGCGCCAGTCTCTGTAATCAACCGATATCATTAATTTATTTAACTTTTTAATAGTAACTCTAGCGAAACATTTTTCAATACAAAAGTTGTAGCGCTTATTCAGAAACATCGGATGATTTCATCTTTGCTAAGGTAATTGCCCCGTTTAATTTTTTTCAGCCTTTCTTTAAAGTGGCCGAAATTAAAAAAATTCCACGTGACTGCCGGTTAACGCGCCCCGCTTTTAGTACCCTCAAATGTATGTCAATGAATAAGCAAAGCCTGCTTCGCGCACAGATGTCGATTGAACAGGCTGTCATTCACTGCGATGGTCGTTAAGTGGCAAAAGGGGCGTACCGTTTTAAGAAAAAAAAAGTGCCACGAAAAAGCGGCCACCACGTGCGAATGCGATACGGGACCGGAAGCAGCATTTGACGCATCGCTGGCCTTCTCTTTTCTTGTCGGACCAATGAAAAAACACGCTGGAGAGGGAGATGGTGACAGCGTGATGAAGCACGGAGAAAAAAACCGTGATCGCAGTCATCGACAGCCTGCTTAACTGACCTCTGTGCGCGGAGTAGCCTTTGCTACAGCGACCGTGGTCGCCAATTGTCGTGGAAGAATCGCTTAGACTCTGCACTTGGCAGTTCCACCACTCAACACCATATCATCCCCAGACAAATGGCCTTGTCGAACGTACGAACCGCACCGTGCCCAACATGCTGGCTATGTGTTTATCATCCAATCACAAGAACTGGGATGGCCTCTATACCATTTATTACCTATGCCTACAATACAGCGAAGCACGAAACTGCGCACTTCACACCTTTCTACCTACTCTTTGCTCGGGCACCGCGCAGCTGTCTCGATACCATTTTCCCCTTTACCCTCCATACAGAGGATTCAGTTGCCGAAACTTTGTGCCGTACTGAGGAAGCCCGACAACTTGCTCGTCTGCGTACACTGGCATCACGAGATCGCTCCAAGGAGTGGTATGACCGCCGCCACGGCTCAGTTTGATTCGAAAAAGGTGACTTGGTGTGGCTGTGGACCCCTCAGCGCAGGCGCGGGTTATGCCAAAAGTTCTTGGCTCAGTGTACCGGTCCCTTCACCGTCATTGACCGCATTAGTTATTTAACGTATGTGGTCGCCCGTGTAAGGTCACCAGGACGCCACTCTAGCGCTACTCAACTTGCGCAAGTTCTGCGCCTCAAGCGATATCACACTATAAATCA
The DNA here is from genome assembly GCF_013339745.2 of Dermacentor silvarum. Lineage (NCBI taxonomy): Eukaryota > Metazoa > Arthropoda > Arachnida > Ixodida > Ixodidae > Dermacentor > Dermacentor silvarum. The sequence goes on from NC_051154.1 coordinate 310,394,456, forward strand.
GCGCTTACTCCCATGGTGGGCTTCGTGTGCGAAACAGGGAATGTAACGCCTTGGTGGAGGTGAAATGACGAAGAGAGGACGACGGATATTTCTGGGTGCACGAAACCGGTGCTGGACTGCTTTCCGAGACTCTCGTACATCACCTGTAAATAAACACGCCGCATCCGTAACAATATATATATATATATATATATATATATACATAGTCCATCACGCACCTTGCTGATTGCTGCTACAGTCACGGCACTGTGCCACAGTTCCGCACGGGGGCGAATGGCCAATTTTTGCTCCAGCCGTCGGCTGTCTGCGGCTACGCGTCTGTTCTAGCCCCCCCCCCCCCCCACTGCAAAAAAATTAATATAAATAAATAATAATAATTAATAAAAAATATTAATTATTATTATTAATTAATTATTAATAAAAAATAAATAATTAATAAAAAAATAATAAGAGAGAGAGAAATTGCGAACGCGGCGATTCAACCGGCTGTACAATCAATTACTCGTAAACCAGCGCGGCCGTGCCTAGGTGGAACTGGAACTCCAACAAGACCGGTTGTCTGGTGCAGCACTTTGCACTGCTTGATGCGTATGAATTTTAGCGCGGGATCAGGTGACATGGCTTCGCGGGGCGCCTTACAGGAGGATAGACAGGGCATATATACGACGGAGCCTGGCAGCCCACATCCGCGAAACGAAGGTGCTCACGCTCTGTTCATCATCACAGCATGCAGTGCGTCAACGACCACGGATCGCTCAAGATGACGTTGGAGCAACCTATGGAGACATCGTCTGATCGAGTACCATGGCATTCAGATCATGGCGTACTGCTCAGCCCAGAGAATGGTTATTAAGTGCACTCCGGGCATCGCTTGTCGGTGCCAGTACAAACGACTAGGACTTCCTGAACGAGCATTGGCGCCACCACTGCAGTGCGTATGGGCGGACGCACTGCTGTAATCTTCGTACACGTCAGCCGAAGCACAGATGCCTGCCATTCGGCGATATTGGCGAGTGAGAGGAGCAGGTACGGCGATCATCGTCAAACACATCTTACGCGTTTCTCGCTTTAATATTCGCCAATTAAGGAAGTCGTCACCGCACCAGCAGAAGCCGCGTACAGCGAAGTTTGGCAAAGTTCGCATAGACAGCTTCCCTGTAAAAACGGAACGCGTACTTTAGTTCGCTCTAATAGACCTTGGCATGTCCAATCACTGGCAACTGATGCAAGATACGAAAAATTCTTCTCCGAGTCAAAGCGCTTTTTGTGGTATGTCGGCATTTTCTTGGGCCTATGCCGCAGGATAGGACAGTTTAAACTAATACGGGTGTCACACGGAGAACTTTTGATCGCGATCAAGCCAGATAGCGATCAAATTTCTCTGTCGCGATTGACTCATCTGCGCGAGATTCGGGATGGAGCCAATCGCGGTCGAGAAATTCGAATCAGATCCGGCTCCATCACGATCGAAAGTGACCGTGCGACACCGGTGTAAGACGCCCCTGAATATGTGCACTGGAACCACTGGTCACCCTGATGTTCCATATACTCTATATATTGTCGTACAACAAGGTATGCTTTTATTTGCAGCATTCTTGGGGCAAATATCTCACAAAATTACTTCAGGAACAACGAATGACAACCCAAACATTTGTACTTTTAGTAACCGCCGGATGGTGAGCGATAAGTTTGGTAATTTGACCTCGAAAAAAAATTGCCAGACTCAACTCTATTGGAAACCTACGTTATGCGACGCATTACGATCGTCTGAGGATGGTGGCTTGCAGGTGGTAAATTCTGTAGAGTGGTCTATTCTGCCTATCGAGCCATGCGTCCATGGCCAAATTGAAACGCGCCAAGCGCGTAAACGCGCTGGCTTGGAAATAGAAAATTCTTAAGGGAGTTCTATTCCACCTGCTTCGGTAGCGTTATAGTTACATATTGGACATCTCTGCTACACGTGACATGTTAATATCTGGCAGTCGGAGAAGTTTGCATACATATAATATATATGTATATGAAGTAATGTTTGGAACACATGCCCAAGAATGCTGCAACGAAAAGCATACCTTATTGTACGACCCAAGTACAGTCACAAGTTCCCGAGTTAAGTTAGTTATCCGTATTTCATTCAATTCTTATTTAAGCTTGCTGAATAGTGAGCACATTTTTTCCTACGCCCTCAGCGCATGAAACTTTTAGTATAATTAATGCACTAAAATAAAACCACTCATGTACGTTGCTCCTGAGCAGGATCTATAGCAGCACTCCCGTTCCGTCGCAATTCGTTGGCTCCCTCTGCTGACACGGGCGCTGGAGTATAAGATGCTTTGAAAGTACAGTTACGACGCATTCGCGCGTTAATCATCACAAAATTCAATAGTATGAGATAATAAACCCTATTGATTTACCTATCCGCTGTATATAGAAAGCAAATATGGTGCCGTAGAGTGGACCGATCCAGGCGTCCTTGTTTTTACTTATTGCCGGTGTGGATTTTCGCCGTATTATGAGTTTATGGCATTTATGAAGTTCTCCCTTCGCGGCAAGGCGTGTGTACATTATCCGAAATTTCTGGACCATTATCGTGAATTATAAAGACTAAAAGGCATGCCTGACCGGTTTGTGTGCTCCTCGCCAATTCTGCTGTACATTCTCGAATCTACGCGACTAATTAAATTATATTTTGGCGCTTCACGACCCCAAACTAAACCGTGCGTTAAGAGGGACGTATTAGTGAATGACTCCCGATTATGTCTGTAAATCTGGCGCTCTCTATTGCGCACCTAAAGCCCCATTTCACGAGTCTTCCTACCATCCCGCCTTCGCGGTCGGCGGCGGGGTGCTAGGAACGGCGGGATGGTTGGAACGATGGCTGCCGCGGCCAGCTTCGAACCCTTCCACTCAGAAGCGCAATGTCATAGCCACTGAACCACCCAGGCTTCGTAAGTTGCTTCGTAAGATGATGCATATTATTCGACGGCCCGACCATGTTCTGAAGATCCTCGCCGGCTTCATTTCAAGTCAGGAGACTCGCGTTGGCTCTCTTCTGGATTTGGAAGGTAAGACGGCATCCAGACAAAGAATATTGGTACTTCTGGGTTGTCAACGCAATCAGTCGGTGGATCAGGGTATGGTGACATCCACTTCAAACAGCAAGCGCCAAAATGTACGGCACCGACCCACGCAAAACCAGAACACGTTCGGGAAGGGAGCAGCTAATTAACGTGCTTAGTACTGTCGCTCTGGCTACTTCTACTTCTTGAATGCGAAGCTTGCTCCATCAAGCGCCGTGAATGGGGAAGGGACCATCGTGGTTATTTCCAATTGCCTACTTTCTGGGTTACATTCCATCTTCGCGTACCGTCGCATGGCCTTGCACCAGACGCGTTCAGGTGTTTGGACGATCGCATTTTCTCATATGCAGATTCCATTGCAGTGATGAATGCTACGCGTCAGGGGGTATTTTACGCGAAAATAAAAGTAAGCCCGGCAACAAGAATAATGAATACCTCCATGAAACATCTACGGAAAGGAAATTTCGTTGGTCTTTCCACTCCGTGAAGATGGTTAGCCAGCGAAGCTGAAGCATGCGGCCCCGGCGTTTAACACTGGGTTAGTCCAGAGGGTTCGTTAAAGTATTTCTCGATTATGAGGAGAAATTCCCGGTCCGTCGCAGCGACTGGCCGCGCTCCGTATGGGCTCCGGTTCTCGAACCTTCGACGAGCGGTTCCCCTGTTTTCTCACCGCTGGAAATAGTATCAACCGACGCAACTCGGAGAGTGGCATCGATCGAGACCAATTTCTCCAAGATCCGGTGAGATCCTCGCATGTTATTGACTTTGGAAGTTTTGGACCACCGGGACCGCCGCACTAAGCCTTATCCGCGCTTCACCTCCCTCGACGCGGGCGCGCGTCCGTTCCCACGCCAATTTCCACGCCTACTCCGCTCAGATGAAAACCGCGGCGGCACCCGATCCTCTGACACCATGGACGCCGACGCTTCGTCCGGTCAAGACGAGGACGACACTAATTGGTTTCTTGTCGCTCGGAAGAAGAAACGCTTAGCTCAAGCTGCTGCGGACATGCCGCCTCCTCCGGCACCCCAAGTCCCCCACAAGACGAATGCACGTCTCCAACCACTGCCTATTGACGACTAAAAGATTGTGTTCCGCCCGAGAGACGGCCTCAACCTCGGTGCGTGGCCTCAACCTTCTGTTGCCCAAGCCATCGGTATAGCAGCGGGGCTGGACAGTGCCGTTCTCAACGAACCTATTATTCGCATCCGCACTGACCAAAATCTTGCGGTGCTCAGCACACCGGACGAGAACTTCGCGGCACGGCTTCAGAGAGTTCAATTTATCTGCATGGGCCTTACCCAACACGCCGTCCAAGCGTATGTAGCTGCCCCCGACAACTCTTGCACGGGAGTAGTCTCGGGCCTTGAACCAAACACCACTACAACGACGCTTCTGGAAAACCTCCGCTGCTCAGAAGCTCCTGTCCTACACGCTCGCATGATGGGACCTACGAATACGGCCCTGATAACATTCTCCGGCACCCATGTATCCCACTACGTCCGCATGTATGGTGCTGAACTCCGCTGCCACGTCTACTGACCGCGCCAACAAGTATGCAGCGTGTGCTTGTCGATGGGCCATCGAGCTGACGTCTGTCCCATGCCCGACAAACCCCGTTGCGCGGCGTGTGGTATCTCCAACCCACCGAAGGAACATGAGTGCACACCTAAATGCATTCACTGTGACGGCGCTCATCCCGCTACTGACCCTCGCTGTCCATCGCGTCAACTACCGGCACACAACAAGTCGCACGTGCTCCGTGAGCACAACAAACGCAAGGAACAGCGTCCCCCGCCCGGACCAGCACAGGGCCAGCTTGGGTCGACGACTCAGCAGGGCGCTCAGAAAAACCCGACCCAATCGGAAAAGACACCAGGGAGCTCAGCGGAGAACCCCTGGACTAGGAGACGCAGCCGCACTCGCGGCTCACCCGGGGATCGCCTCCAAACTGACCGGATCGCTCGGCTGGCGGCTCCAAGGGCCGGACTCCCAGCCACGGCCGTTCGAGGGACCGTGGCCACAACAAAAAGGGATCCGACAAGAAAGAGCAAGCGGTAAGCTGGGCAGCACAGTTTCCACCTCTATCCCCCTCTCCACACCCCCCCCCCTTCCGTCACACAACACTCTAAGCCCCAACCCACTCCGCAACCCATGATGACCGACAATGAACCGCGCCTTAATGACTCCCTGCAAACCTCTCGCACAGTCTATTGCACACAACAGGCACTGAACGAAATGGCCGCCTCCCTAAAGACTGCATTGGTAACCCTAATGCAGGCGGAAATGCAAAAAATGAAGGAGGTCATTGTGGCTGAAGTCACAGCTCCGCTTCAACAGTTAATACAACAAGCCCTGCAACCCGCTGTCCAGAAGATGGTGGCCGATATTAAACAACAGATAGCGGCTGCACTCGGCCAACTTTCAATCTCTCCACCTTTGTCCAAACGCTCCCTTTCTCCTTCACGTGAAACACAAAGATCACATCCTTACCTTCGCCCTGCCCGATTACCGTCCCCGGACCGAACACCCGCCCCGCTAACCCCGGAAAGTTCACTTCCCAGCACCTCCCAGGCCGATGTGCCGCCATCCGGACAGCCCCCGGGTATCAACCAAATAATAGCTGATCATGGCCAGAAACCGTAGGGTGACACGCACTACCCCCCAACTCCTAAGCGTGTGGCAATGGAATTGCAGGGGCTACCGCCGGTAACGCGGATCGCTTACGCAATTCATTGCCACACAGCCCCATCCCCCCGATGTAATAGCGTTGCAGGAAGTGCATTGCACTCCTACACTTCCAGGCTACAACACGTACACAGACACAATAAATAACAACACACCACACCTCGCAGCTACATTAGTGTCCAAACATATGACCGTTATCGAACACACCCTCCAAAGCTCACCCATACCGCACGTACTTCTCGAATTGGTCCCGTGCTCTCGCTCCAGTAGCAGCCTGTTTGTGCTTAACATCTACAGCGCACCTAATGCGAGGAAGCATGAGTTCGGACATCTTTTCGCACTTCTGTGCAAACACGCTCAACAGATGGTCATTGTAGGCGACTTCAACGCCCCGCACTCTGCCTGGGGTTACCAAACGGAAACACCCAAGGGCCGCCGGTTTGCTCAGCTTCTTGCGCTCCATCGCATGACTCTGTTGACGGAACCAGATCAACCAACACGATTAGGCAACAGCGTAAGCAGGGACACATGTCCTGACCTCACGATGGTCAAAGGGGTAGATCAACACTCTTGGAGCAATCTCGTGGAGAACCTGGGCAGCGACCATTACATTCTAGCTACTGAAATACAGGTACAACCAACACGCACTCCTGAACGTACTATTAAGATAACAAATTGGGATGCATTTAGGCGTAACCGGTCCACACTAGCTCCTCCGGACACCCCCTCCCCTCAGGAATGGATCAAACAACTTCAAACTGATCTACAAACTGCAACTCAAAACATCGCTGCGACGACAGAGACGCCCCGATGTGGATCGCCATTTGCTCCATCTCTGGGAAGCCCGCAGAGGCCTGACCCGGCGGTGGCGGCGGCAGAAACATAATCGGAAACTTCGTCTCCGCATCGCCCGCCTAGATACGGAGGCAGCTGACTACGCGAACACCCTCACTAGCAACAATTGGCATAGCCTTTGTGATCGCCTCAGCGGCACGCTAAGCACACCTCGGACCTGGTCGCTGCTCCGCGCATTATTAAACCCTACGCAAACCAAATTACACACTGCCAACACAGTCCGCACCATCCTCCATAAATCAGGGCTCGATGACACTACTCTACTTCACACCTTACAGCAACGTTACATTGCTACAGGTACCCGCCCCACCTACAGAGACTACCCACACGTAGACGCCACCCCCCTAGACGCCGATATTACAGAAGCCGAGGTTAGGGCGGCTTTGCAGGGCGTTAGGCGCAACACCGCACCCGGGGCTGATGGGGTTCAATATGCACTCCTACGCAACCTAGATGATCGGGCCATTCAGGACTTAACTGCATTCTACAACGACCACTGGAGGAACGGCACACTTCCACAGGAATGGCGCCATGCGGACATCATACTTATTCCTAAGCAAGGGAAGCCACTGTCTCTCCAGAATCTCCGACCTATATCCTTAACTTCATGTGTAGGTAAACTCTTTGAGCGGGTTGTACTCTCCCGGCTACAACCCTTTCTGGAAGACAGCCAGTTATTCCCGGATACACTCTTCGGCTACCGACCTAGCCTCTCCACGCAGGATGTTTTGCTGCAGCTTAAGGAGGACGTGGTGGATGGCCCCACTACGGCACAGACCAGAGCTATTCTGGCCCTGGACCTTAAGGGGGCCTTCGACAACGTCTCCCACGACTTAATTCTCGACAATCTGGCTTCTTCCCAGTGCGGTGCACGCACCTATGGCTACGCGAGAGCTTTCCTTTCGGACCGCACGGCCACTATTGGCAACGCCACAGGGCTCGATCCTATCGTCCACCCACTTCAACGTGGCTATGGCTAAACTGCCCCACTTACTAGACCAGATACCCACCATCCAGCACGCTCTCTACGCCGATTATGTTACGATCTGGGCAAGCCAGGGATCAGAAGGTGCCATCCAGGATGCTCTCCAGGAAGCTGTGCGTGTCGTGCAAAACTATTCAGCCGCAGGCGGCCTGACCTGTGCAGCCGAGAAGTCCGAATTACTCCTCGTGCACAGGTGGCGCCGCAGAACCGACGAATCCCCGAATATCTCTCTTTTTTTACACGGCAGCCCTATCCCTCAAGTAGCTAGACTCTGTATCTTAGGCCTCCATATTCAATCTGATGGCAAAGCCTCGCACACTACACACCTTCTGGGTCAGCACATAACGCAAGTCACACATATGATACACCGCATTACTAATCGTAGAAGAGGCCTTCGCGAGAAAGATGTCCTCCACATAGTACAGGCTCTGATAATCAGCCGGCTCACCTATCATCTCCCCTATCAGAATCTCACCGTCGTTCAGACTCAGAAGATGGACGTCCTTCTACGGAAGGCAGTGAAGGCGGCTCTTGGGTTGCCTCCACATGCTTCCACAGAACGCATTATTCAGCTTGGCATCCACAACACCGTAGGTGAACTTATTGAGGCTCATCGCAACGGTCAGCTGCAACGTCTCAGGCGCACCCGTCAGGGCTGCGCTATACTCTCTCGTCTTGGCTACCCTGTCCCTGAGACACCCACACAAGTCCCACAATATAACCTTTCTCCTGCTCTACGCGCTAGCATTCAAGTAGCTCCGATTCCCCGCAATATGCATCCCGAGCGACACGCCGGCCGGAGACGTGCCTGAACTCAGGCCCTGGCACGTATTTTTGGAGATGGAACCACAGAAACACCGGTTCTTTACACTGACGCGGCCCGCTACCCGGGGAGGCGTGCCATGTGTTTAGCTGTCATTGACAACACAGACGCGCTTAAGGTGTGTACCACAGTTCTCACAGCAGACAGCGGCTCGGCAGAAGAGGCAGCTATTGCCCTGGCCATTGCCCACGCCTCGATCCTTCCCACATATGACTCCCCCATCACCATAGTGACGGACTCACAGGATGCCTGCCGGGCCTTCGCGCAAGGACTTGTGACTGCACATACACATCGAATCCTCTCCTCTGTCCCCCCTCCCACGCTACGCAGGGTGCGTATCATCTGGACTCCTGGACACGCCTCTCTCCATGGTAATGATCGCGCTAATGCGGTCGCCCGAGGTCTGACTGGCCGGGCACCATCGGAAGAGCTGTCCAACCCAGACGACGCACCGGCAGAGCCCCTACACTATACCGCGACGCTCCAGTACTACCGAAAGGGCCGTCATAACTATCTCCCTCCTCATCCTTCGCTTAATAGGGCAGATGCCGCTGCCTGGCGGCAACTGCCGACCAATTCATTTCCGTGTCTACAGATGCTACATCTCTTTTATCCCACCCTACACCCTTCCTACTGTCCCTACTGTGCGGCCAAACCGACGGTGTACAATTCTACATGGGAATGCCCTAACCCTTCGGGTGTTCCTCCTATACCCAACCGTATACCCTTTCCTCTTGGGAGTCTGCGCTGCTCAGCACAAGCCGGCAGGAACAGCAACGGCTGATCCAGCGGGTTCGCGAAGTCGCGCATGGCAATGGAGCCCTGGACTGAGGGCCCCACTCATTGAGGAAGAATTTCCGACTAGTTTTACAAATAAAAGTTTATTCTCTCTCTCTCAATTATGAGGTTACACCAACGCCTCCTCTAGAAAGATGCCTGCCGCGTGCGCCAAAAACCTGCTGCCCTTACCGTTCTATTTTTCCTCCTTTCCACTTGAGGTAGAAGCTAGCGATCGTAGCGGTGATCGCTTGCAACAAACAGGCGCGCATGCGCACACCACCACATGGCCGCCGACGCCGCTACCGCCATGACACCGCACCACCCCAACCCCCTGCTACAGTGAACTAGAAGTATTGCCCAATATATTCTAGTGCACTGTACCCCTGCGGAGATAGGGTAGATGCTGGCGCCATCTCTCGACAACCGACCGCAACTCAAGGCGCGAAGGCTACAATGGGTGAGCGAGCGACGCCGCAGGCATCTTTCTAGAGGAGGCGTTGGTTACATCACTGGTTTAGTCCAGAGAGTTCGTTAAAGTATTTCTCAATTATGAGGTTACACCAACGCCTCCTCTTCTAGAGGAGGCGTTGGTTACACACACGTTCGGCTGCGACGGACAGAACGACGTCACTGGCGGTATTCCCGCAGTCCGCCGTTGTCACTTGCGTTTGATGTCTCGAGTTTACTCGGCGGCGTGGTTAGAAGCCATCGCCCGCCATTGGCTCTTGCGATTTTTCGAAATTGTTTGCTTCAAAATTAAATCTGTCCGTTACGGTAAGAGAATGAATGGCTGATATCCCCTTAGGCAATGGCTCATATACCCCCGTAAACGCGGCCTCCCCATTGCAACCACAGAACAGAAGTGAAATTCTACGCTGGAATGATCAGCGGTAACGGAGCCAGCTGTGGAAGAAGACGACTACGACGAACGCTGGAGCAGTGGCACGAGCGCGTGCCAATCACGAGCACGAGCGCAACCCGACGGGCGCCAACGAGCCAGCAGCGGAAGAAGACGACCACGCTCTTCTTCCGCTGCTGGCTCGGGAGTTAAACATTAATGGTGAATTCCACTGGTCAATCTGGAGCCTTCCCGACCCCCCCTCCCCCCTCCCCCCCGCCTCTCTTCTCTCCGCGGCGCGCTGAGCCAGGAGAAAAAAAAATTGCCCGCCAATCCACCCTGTGAAGGTGGTTGGAAAGCGAATCTTTTTACGCCACCCTCACGGTGACTGCGGCGCACTTGATATTTCACACACTACAACGTAACTTTAACCACGGCCTTTATTATTAGTTACTTCACAACAATGTTCACTACTGCTTTATGATCGGTGTGATATACACTACTAGACTACCCCATAGTGGGGTAGTCTAGAAAATGAACCGCAGCAGTTACTAGGCTGGAAGGCTTTCGAATGACGTCAACCCTCTTTCAAGCAGCTGCATAAGCTTTGCAACAGCTGCAATCTAATCTTACGGACCACGCCGAGCCTGTTTCCGTTGTTTGCCCGCAGCCCTTATCATCCATCATGTTGGCTCATCACTTTCAAGCTTGTTTTTGTGGTTTTTCTCGCGAAAACGAGCGCTTAGTTGTACGCTGAATGCCTGAATTCTAGTAAGCTATACTGCTATACCTGCAATTGTTAGCGGTTCGTCGGGATCGTTTTTTGATTACAACGACGGACACGACAGAAGCCTTGGCTGGTAGAGGTACAGTCAACCACAAAAGTTTACGGACCACGCGAGCGCGTGGCGAAGAGCCTCTTCGCGACACTTCCGCTACGTCACCAGCGATCGACAGCAGCGCTACGTTGAAGACGCATCCCTCCTTAAATCTATGGCCTGTCTATTTTCGCACTGTGCGCAAATATTTTCTACCTATCTCTTTCAACGTGACGCGCTCTTTGTTAGCCAGGGCTACTTGCTTATATTTTGAGAGCAGAATATCAGTACAAGTAATCAGACAGCGTATTCTTCGGCTGTTATCAGTTCTATTTTCGCGTAGCCACGCTGTTTTTTTTTTTTCGTGAGTGCGTGAGTGAGCGGTGAGGCAGCCATGGGACACAGATGCTTAGTCAGTAGGCAGAATTTTTCCGTTCCTCCCCCATCGCTAAGTGACAGTAGCGGCCGGGATTTGATCGCCTGCGCCCAGGTTTGCTGCGCAAAGCCCGAACCACCGCGCTGCTATAGTGGTTACATTTAGAAAAATAAGAAATAATCGGGTGCGATGACTCTTTTTATAACCCTTTGCGACACGGCGTCCTCGTTTGGGGACTCGAACTTCGGAGGCGCGTCCCACGCCACGTGTTTCTTGAAATGACCTAAAACTCAGTGTGCACATTCGTGTCCGCTTCCTGATGGGACAACTAGCGGTCAGTTAACTTCATTGTCCTGCGTATTGCTGCAGATGATCACTTTGCTGGAGACACTACCATGTTAGACAATCGTTCGACGTGCCGCGTTCCAAGACCAACGTCAAGAGTATTTTTTTTCTCCGGTCGACACGAATACAACCGAAAAAGCAAGTGTGCATGCGTTTCGGGCCTAATAGTTGATTCTTTTTATGCAAGCATTGAAGCTGACGGATTTCAGAATAATTAGATAATGAGTTATACGCTAATTAATTTTTTTACTGAAACTCGCACAAAACAGCACATTGCTTCGTCTTCTTTCTTGGAATGTAATAGTGAGCTTCTTGAAATGATGTCATGCGCATTGGACGCATTTGCAGACAGTGCATCATAATTCGTGTCTGAAGGGGATGAATTTATTCACAAGACATTTACAGAAGTGTCATGAAACATAGGTCTCTCAATGATCTAGTAGGAAGTGAAATGTCCGCCGTTTTCTAGCACCTTATTGATGCGTGTGGGCATCGACTCGTACAAAGATTCAGTAATCTCCGGTCGACCGCGCAGGCTTTCCCATTCTTGTGCGATCGCTTGCCACAGCGTATCGGCCGTGCGGCCGCGGTTGGCTCGTGTGGACAGCCGTTTCTTCAACATGCCCCAGACATTTTCTATGGGATTCAAGTCGGCGCCACATGGAGGCCACTCAAGCTGGCAAACAGCATGTTCTTCTAGCAATGACTGGACGATACGTGCTTTATGGATCGGGCTGCGGTCGTGTTGAAAAAAATAGCAGCCGTCGCTGAAGGGACCGTCCAGCGCATACGGAACGAGGTGTCTAGTGATGACGTCGCAGTACCGTGACGCAGTGAAGGGCCCTTCCAGACGCACAAGGGGACCAAGGCCATCTTTGCTGATTGCTCCCCACACGCTCACGGAACACCGTCCACTGGATAGAACACTCTGTGTGTAATTAGGCAGATATCTGCAAGAAATAGCATACAATTGGGTTCTAGCGGCGCGTCTAAAAATGTTGTGATTCCTCTTGCGTATGAACTTTATAATGCTGTTATAGAGTTGCAATAGAAAGCGTGCAAACATCATTACATAGTACTGAAAGACGCACTGGCAGCTTTTAATTAGCTTCAGAGTAAGTAGTACTATGAAACAATCGTTAATTTTTTCAACATAATACCACTACAGAAAAATCTCGTAATGTCCAAAAGCTCATTTTACGTGAAACATGTTGTGATGCAGAATTAGCTTCATGAATTAACTGCCAATACACTGTAAACACACCTGCAGTTTAGTGGACGCCAAACCCGCTTCCGTTGGTCCCAGCGCGTGGAAAAAGTTGACTCGTCGCTAAAGATGACATCGCCCCATTTCTCTGTTGTCCAATCTTTCATTGCTGTAGCGAACATGAGTCGTTCTTGTAGCTGGCTGTCTGAGAGGCAGGGCTTCTGTGCTGCTACGAAAGACTGCAGGCCAAGCTCACTCAGCCTTCTTCTTACAGTCTCAGACGATACCGTGAGCGAGAGCGCTTCTCGGATATCCTCTGCACTTTGAAAAGGATCAGCCACGATGGCGGCCGTAATCAGGCGGTCCTCTTCCTCAGTCGTGGCCCTTGGACGCCCACTGCGCTCCATATCTGTGAATCTGTCATCGTCGCGGAAAGCTTGAATAATCCTATTCACGGCAGTCCGGCTCCTGTTGGTTCGGCGGCAGATTTCGCGCTTAGGTATTCCCTCTATAAATAAACGCACAATGTGCCTTCTTTCGTCAAGTGGAACACGCAGCGGCATCTTTCAAAATAGGCAATCACCACGTGGCCTGAAGCAAGTCTACTACGTTTTCAGCGGCTGATGCGAAGATGCGCCTATGTGTGAAAGAAAATTTTCTATGCATCCGCTTTTTCTTTATTTTTGCTGTCAGTGAAACACCTCCCTACCCTTTCTCTCAAGACGCAGAAGCAGCAACGCTCATTGGACCAAGATGCTGCCAACCAAAGTGCGCCAGTAAACGTCGCGTAAAAAAATCGTCGCAGCGCTTCGTGAAACTTATCTACCCACTGGCACACCAGTCGACAAAGGTTGCAGTGATTGCTCCGATACTGCTATCAAGCCAGATATGTGGCGGTCTTATCGCAGACAGCGCTCTGCGTCAACACAACGAACTAACAATGTCATGCACGGGAATAAAAAATTAACAGGCAGGCGAGTACCAAGAGGGCTCATATCCGGGAGAGCGCCCCTGTCGCCGCTAGGTGGCGTACCGCTAGGTGGCGCGGATAGGCAGTCTGGCACGCGCTCGCGTGGTCCGCAAACTTTTGTGGTTGACTGTACAAAGCTTCGCTTTAAAAACAGGCGAAAGCCTGCACTAGGCTGCGCAAAGCTCAAGACACAGCGAAGCTGGCCGATTGATGTTGAGCGGCTAGCCACCAACTCGTTCGGCGTCGGCAAGCCGCAGCATTCTTGGCAGTGTGCCAACCTTGGTTAGCCTGGCTGCGTTTGTGGCATGCCAGGAAAGCTGTCGCTCGTAGGCGGCGAAGCGTCCAGCGCTAGTCACGCGAAAAGTCGCCAGCGCGTTCGGCGTCGCCAAGCGACAGCGTTCTTGGCACTGTGCCAAACTTTGTTAGCTTGCCTGCGTTTGTCGCATGCCAGGAGCGCTGTCGCTCGTATGCGCCGACGCGTCCAGCGCTAGTCAGGCGAAATGTCGCCAATGCGTTCGGCGTCGCCAAGCGACAGCGTTCTTGGCACTGTGCCAAACTTTGTTAGCCTGCCTGCGTTTGTGGCATGCCAGGAACGCTGTCACTCGTAGGCGGCGACGCGTCCAGCGCTTGTCACGCAAAATGTCGCCAACGCGTTCGGCGTCGACAAGCGACAGCATTCTTGGCACTGTACCAAACTTGGTTAGCTTGCCTGCGTTTGTCGCATGCCAGGAGCGCTGTCACTCGTAGGCGCCGACGCGTCCAGAGCTAGTCACGCGAAATTTCGCGAAAGGGAAGGCACTTGCGAAAATGATCACTCGAGAATACCTTCCAACATGGGTAGTTAAGTTCAACCAAGTTAACACCTATAGCAGCAACCAAGTTAATACCTATCAGTAGCAGCCAGTAAGCTTCACTGTTCCTAAGCTTTGCGCGACCGAGTGCAAAGTTGCCTGATTTTTCTGAATGCCCGTCGCATACCTACTAAATCCAGAAGAGAGAAAACGCGAGTCTCCCGAAGTGAAATGAAGCCGGCCAGGATGTTCAGAACATGGTCGGGCCCTCGAAGAATCTGCATCATCTTACGAAGCAACTTACAAAGCCGGAGTGGTTCAGTGGCTATGATATTGCGCTGCTGAGCGCGAGGGTTCGATGGCGGCCGCGGCAGCCGCCTCCCGATGGCGGCGGGATGGTAGGAACACTCGGGAAATGGGGCTTTAGGTGCACAGTAAAGAGCGCCAGATTTACAGACATAATCGGGAGCCATTCACTAATACGTCCCTATTAATGCACAGTTTAGTTTCGGGTCATGAAGCCCCACAATAAAATTTAATTGGTCGCATAGATTCGAGCATGTACAGCAGAATTGGGGACGCGAACACAAACCGCTCTGCCACGCCTTCTGGTCTGTATAATTCACGACAATGGTCCAGAAATTTCGGATAATGTTCGCACGCCTTGCCGCGAAGAGAGAACTTCATAAATGTCATAATACGGCCAAAATCAACACCGGGAATAAGTAAAAAAGAGGACACCTGGCTCGGTCCACTCTACCGCGCCATATTGACTGTCTATATACAGCGGATGGGTAAACCATAGGGTTTATTATCTCATAATGCTGAATTGTATGATGATTAACGCGCGAATGAGTCGTAAATGTACTTTTAAAGCACCTTATACACCAGCGCCCGTGTCAGCAGCGGGAGCCAACGAATTGCGACGGAACAGGAGTGCCGCTATTGATCCTGCTCAGGAGCAACGTACATGAGTGGTTTTATTTTAGTGCATTAATTATACTAAAAGATTCATGCACTGAGGGCGTTGGAAAAAACGTGCTCACTATTCAGCAAGCTTAAATAAGAATTGAATGAAATACGGATAACTAACTTAACTCGGGAACTTGTCACTGTACTTGGGTCGTACAATAAGGCATGCTTTTAGTTTCAGCATTCTTGGGCGTGTGTTCCAAACATTACTTCATATACATATATATTATATGTATGCAAACTTCTCCGACTGCCAAATATTAACATGTCACGTGTAGTACAGATGTCCAATATGTAACTATAACGCTACGGAAGCAGGCGGAATACAACTCCCTTAAGAATTTGCCACGTCCAAGCCAGCGCGTTTAGGCGCTTGGCACGTTTCAATTTGGCCATGGACGCATGCCTGGACAGGCAGAATAGATCACCCTGCAGAATTCCCCAAGTGCAAGCCACTATCCTGAGACGCCTGTAACGCGTCGCTTAACGTAGGTTTCCTATACAGATGAGTCTGGCAATATATTTTTTTAGATCAAATTACCAAACTTATCGCTCACCATCCAGCGGTTACTAAAAGCTCGAATGTTTGGGTTGTCATGAGTTGTTTCTGAAGTAATGTTTTGAGATATATGCCCCAAGAATGCTGCAACTAAAAGCATACCTTGTTGTACGACCATATATATAGTATATGGAACATCACGGTGGCCAGTGGCCCCAGTGCACATACTGAGGGGCCTCTTAAACCGGTGTCGCACGGTCACTTTCACTCGTGATCGAGCCGAATCTGATTTTAATTTCTCGATCCGCAATGGGCTCCATCCCGATACTGGCCCACATGAGCCAATCGCGACAGAGAAATTCGATCCTGATGTGGCTCGATCTCGATCGAAAGTTTTCTGTGTGACAACCGAGTTATTTTAAACAGTCCTATCTGCAGCATCGGCCCAAGAAAATGCCGACATGTCACAAAAACCGCTTTGACTCGGAGAAGAATCTTTCGCATCTTGCAGCAGTTGCCAGTGATTGGACATGCCAAGGTCTATTAGAACGAACTAAAGTAGACGTTCCATTTTTACAGGGGAGCTGTCTGTGCGAAGTTTTCCGAACTTCGCTGTAAGCGGCTGCTGCTGGTGCTGTGACGACTTGCCTAATTTGCGAATTTTAAAGCGGGAAGCACGGAAGACGTCGTTCACGGTGATCGCCGCAATTTCTTCTAACACTCGCCAATATCGCCGAACGGCACGCATCTGCGCTTCGGTTGACGTGCATGAAGATTACTGCAGTGCGTCCGGAAGTGCGTCCGGCAGTTATGGTGCCATCACTGCAGTGATGGCACCAATTCTTGTTCAGGTAGTCCTAGTCGTATGTATTAGCACCGACAAGCGACGCCCCGACTGCACGTACTAACCCGTCTTTCGACTGAGGATCGTGCAGTACGCCATGATCTAAATGCCATAATCCTCGAGCAGACAGTGTCAGCCCTGTTTTGCTCCAACGTCAACTTGAACAGTCCGTGGTCGTTAACGCACTACGGTGATGTACAGCCGCCCTCAGAATATTTCGGAACACGGACAATGAGAATAAGTTAAATTTTCTTGCTACTTCATAATACAGTGTGAAATGTATGTCAGGAATGTGATGATAGTCTGGAGAAGTATCAACTCTACCTTTCAGTTAAAGGACCTGTGCCTAGGCTGTGATGAAATTTAGATTTTACTCGCATTTCGTGTTCCGAAAACTTTTGAGGGAGGGTGTACAGAACGATGTCGATGCGAATGTGCTCACCTTCGCGTCGCGGATGTAGTCTGCCAGGCTCCGTGGTAAATATGCCCTGTCTATCCTCCTGTAAGGCGCCCCGAGACGCTATGTAACGCACCTGATCACGGGCTAAAATTCATACGCATCAAGAAGCGCAAAGTGCTGCACCAGACAACCGATCTTGTTAGCGTTCCAGTTACACCTCGGCATGGCCGCGCTGGTTTACGACTAATTGATTGTACGGCCGGTTCAATTGCCGCGTTCGCAGTTGTTATCTCTCTTCTATTTTTCATTTTGTTATTTCTTTGTTTGTTTATTTGTTGTATATTTTATTTTACTTTAAGTATTTATGTATTTATGTTTTGCAGTGTGGCCGTAGAACAGACGCATAGCGGGAGACCGCCGACGGCTGATGCAAAATTGGTCATTCGCCGCCGCGGGGTACTGTAGTACAGTACCGCCTCTGTACCAGCAATCAGCAAGGCACGTGATGTGTACATATATATATATATATATATATATATATATATATATATATACTATATATATATATATATATATATATATATATATACAGTTGACCGCCGCCAATGTCAGATATGTTTCAGAGGTTTCACTTTTCAAAATACGTTTGCTTTGCTTCGTTCCGAGGACATTATGATGTGCAGACAGCGGTCTGCAAGCGTATTTCTCGAGGCCAAAACTAGCACTCGCCGAATTGTAGCGTTTGTCGAACATACCAAACTTCCCTCGATATGTTATTTTTGTTCCCATATTGCATTTAAAAACATGCATCGCCGAAGGTTCAACTACAAACTTACCTCCTTGTTCGACCATGGTAGAATCACAAGCTGACTTCTTAGTTTGTATTTTTCACATTATTCTAATTTAAGCTTGCCAAATGAAAATGACCTAAGTTTCCAAAGTTATGTAGCAAGAATGTTTTCGTATTATGTGTGTAATATGTAATTCATGGACGGTGGTCTCGTACCCGACGGGCTGTGGCGCTCAGGCGAAGGTTAGAAGGGAATTCGCATAGCTCGTCTACTACGCCACTTGCAGATTATTTTTTTTATGGATGCATTGCCATTCGTGGTCAGCCGCTATTGATACGGGTGCTGGAGTAGATGTGATTTAAAACTACCGATATAATTCTTTCACGCATTAATCATCACAAAATTGCAGCACTATAACATAATGAAACACTATGGCTTATCTATCATCCGTATATCTATCTACAGCCATCATGGCGCCGGAAATTCATGTTGCTACGCGTCGTTGTATTTTTCCCTGCCAGTTATCAATTTCCCTGCCAGCACAGTGCACGCGTGCATTATCCAAACTTTCTTGAGCGTTTCTCGAGATTTCTGTAGTATACTGTATATAGGAGGCGTGTCTGATCAGATTTTGTTCTTCACTAATTGTGCTGCACATACGTGAATGTACGCTATCAAATAAATTTACTTGTGGGGCCTGACATGCCAAAACGGCCACGTGGGTAATGAGGGATGCTGCGAAGGGGAGCTGCCTATTAATTCGGACAATCTCGGCTTCCTTACCGTGCACCTAAAGCACAGTACGCCAGTGTTTTTTGCAATCCTCCTCCCTGAGAGTGCGTCCTTTGTGGCCAGCGTCGAACCCGATACCACGTGGTCAGCTGCGCAATGATATAGCCACTGACCACTGTGGCTTCACAAGTTTCTTCGTAAGTTGCTACATATTCTTTGAGCGCCCGCCCATGTTGTGGAGATCTTCGCCAGCTTCATTTAACATCAGGAGGCTCGCGATGGCTCTGTTATGACTGTGAAAGGTATGGCTGGCGTCTACGGCTACACTATATTTATTATATAATCTATAACGCAACCAGTCCACCGATGTATCTATAGGTACGATGATTGGCACGCCAAAACGGAATCGGCGCAATGGACGGCACCTAATCAATGGCAAAAAAGGAACACGTATGTCAAGTGAGCAGCAAATTTACGTGGCTTTAGTACTGTTTCTCTCTCGCTATTTCTTCTTCTTTAATGCGATGCTTTCTCCTTCAAGCGCCGTGTAAGGGCACTATTGTGCGTATTCCCTATTGTTTATTTTCTGCGTTAATTTCGTTCTTCGCGCACATTCGCATGACCTTTCTCCACACGCGTGGGGTTTCTTGGGCGACAGCATTTGGATACACAAAGGGCTGTCCAGTGATGAATGGGACGCCTGTTCAGAAACATCAGAATATTTCATCTATGCTAAGGTAACTGCCCTGTTTAACTTTTACAGCGAAGCTGTTAAGGGCTCACCTTTCGATCGTCGCGTCCCCCAATAGAAAAAACTCTCATTGGCCGTATGCTGTATGCGCCAGTGAAAGCGCGCGAGGGCGAGGGACGCGCGCTTTCACGGGGAGCGTACGCACGGAGGAGAGCAAACGCGACTTCCCAGTGGAAGGGGAGAGGTGGGCGAGGCCCTAGGGCATCGAGGCTGCCTAGACTGTGCGTGTGCGTGCCCGCTCTCCCACTGCGGCGCATGCGCGCAGCTCTGCGGGCCTCTGCAGCCGACTCTCCCTGGGCTCTCGCCCGCTTCTCCCCTAACAGTGTCGACAACGGCGTTTAGCCGTTGGTCACGTAGACAACCTTTGCCGGTCACGTGCTAACCTTTGCCGTACACTCTA
The DNA here is from genome assembly GCF_013339745.2 of Dermacentor silvarum. Taxonomy (NCBI): domain Eukaryota; kingdom Metazoa; phylum Arthropoda; class Arachnida; order Ixodida; family Ixodidae; genus Dermacentor; species Dermacentor silvarum. Next base: position 310,414,398 of record NC_051154.1, read on the forward strand.
CGGCGGTGTACCGTAGCGACATAAGGCCATGGTCTCTATGGTCACTAAATGAATGAAAACCACCGGATCGTATACATTTCTCATTCTTTAATAGTTCAAATAACCAATTACACCATCACATCTTAATAGTCATAATTGGATATACATAATTACCATCATAGTACAGCTTCGCTGGTCTTCCATCTCCACTCCAATGGAAGGGCTGACAGATTTTTTTCCTGGCCTTTTTTTATAGTGCGCGAAATTTAAAAAATACCATGTGACTGCCGGCTAACGCGCCCCGCTTTTAGTGCCCTCAAATGTTAGTTCAACGACGGGCTGCTTCGCGCACGGATGTCGATTGAACAGGCTGTCGGTCATTGCGATAAAGAATAGAAACAATGTAAGGTGGAATGTGTTGACGTGGTAGGCCAAAGCTTCGGTGTTCGCTAGGACCAGGCCGAATGTTGGTAGGGCCGCTAACACGATTGACAACAAACTGCGTGTTGTTCAGGCAGATCAAGAAGGTGTCTTGGTGATTCTACAGGATGCTTTGAATTTAGAAAAGGCTTCCCAAGCGGTAGAAAAGTGCTCCAGCGAATCTGAAGTCAACGTAGGAAGAGTGAAAAAACGGACGATGTAGCTGTTGAAAAAATGTAACCAAGAAAACTGGCGTCAGATGTTAAAGGGCCCCTAAACCACCTCGGATATTTTTTGAACATTGCCAGTAAACACGTGCATAGAGTTGAGAATGCCGTCACGATCAACGATGCCAAACGCTACAGCGCCCTGCGGGCGCGCCACACACACACACACACAAAAAAAAAATAGATAAATAACAATGCCGTCCTCCTCTCCAGGCCTTTCCGCTATCCCCAGCGGTCGTCACGATGCCACCAGGGTGCATCTGATGATGTTAATCGGGTCGACGATGTCGATTGGTCGAGCAAGAACCTACGACTTCCGGTTAGTCTGCTAGCATGCAGGTACGCGCGCTTCCTGCTCTTCATCGCCGTGTTGCTCGCTTGTGCGCGCTTGCGAATCGGTAATTACAGCCCGCAACACAACTGCTCGCGTTGCAATACAGTCGTGCTTATTAGCTGCGCGAACAGAGTGCGACAGTGTTGGCTTTTCTAGACGTGCGCTCAACACAGGGTCCATATAGCGGCACGTTTCGCATGAGCACGGGCCGGCAAAAAGCAACAGCGGGTATCCGAGAAGCGCTGAGTCCGGCTACGGCCCGTCCACGTTACCGGCACGGTAACTCGCATGACGCCGTTTGCCATTCGCGGGCCGCCGTTCAACAGTGGTTTTGCTCGCGAACGGCGAGATTTCCTTGCCGGACGTAGAGAGGATGAGACCGGGACTTATTTGTCCGGCAGCCTCACCGCCGCTGATCGCTCGACGGCGCCGATGTCGTCGCTAGGCCTTTTCCGGTTCCCTTCAAAGCTAAAGCGGATGGAGCTTCGGAATGAATTTCGGACGCTCACGAGCCGCAATATTTTCTCATCGTTGTTGTCGCTCTTCGCAATAATTGTACACAAAGAAGAAAAATACGCTGATATTAGGAGCGCCGTCCGCTGCGATGCGAGCACAGACGAGCCGGTGGTCTCCCGTCGGTAGCCGTGCGCTGCAGCTGAGCTCGACAAGTATCGGAGCTCTCGTTCATGTTAAACGTTTGACTGCGGATATTGTTTTTCATAAAGTGTACAATTTATGCATCGCTTTATCTAGCGGAAATAATTTTGCTTGAAACAGAAGCTGCAGCCGATGTTTCCGTCGCGGGCGGCGGAGGCGCGCGGCTTCGCGCGTCGTCGATTGGCCCGTCGATTGTGCTGCGGGCGGTGCGCCGGCCGAACTGCCGCATACTTTGGACACTTCTCGCGCGGCAGACGTTCTACGGCACTGGAGGTCGGTTCGACGTCGGTATATTTGCCGCTAGCGCGGACGTGCTTAACCGAAAGTGGACAGTGTTTTGAGAAGCGCGTTGGCGACGAGGAATGTCACGTCACTTTGGAGGAGCACTCGGCGAGGAGGAGGGACCAGCTGACGAGGAGAATAGCGAAGGAGAGAGTGAAATGAGCGAGGGCCGTGTTTCGATCAGCAAACACAAGAAACTCCGCTATTCCGGCACCATTTCGAAAAATTATCGCGTCTACGCCATCGTTGTAGACTCGTGCATAACTCAACACCACAACTAAATTTCGACCTCTGGGTGCTTTAGGGGCCCTTTAAGAACAAAAAGGGATGAAGCTAGACGTGTTTTTCTCCAGAAAATCACACTATCCCGTTTAGGCCAATTGTTTTTGAGCGAGGATCATGGCAAGTGCTTCTTGCGGGATTTCTAGCTGAAAATGTTGAATATCTTGACCATACAAAATTCTTACCTAGCTGTTGGCAAACTATGAGGTTCTTGGTAGTTTTCTTGCATCTGATAGTGTAAGCAATGGCTGGGGCTTCAATATTGAGATACATGACTTCTATTATTCCCAACCACATCATCCTCTAATGCACTGCGTCAGTGATTGCATCATGAAAGATAATACATGGGGTGGCTTTCCGTAAACTTCCGGAATGATGATTGTGTCTTTTTTAGGACTACTGGACTGCATCTTGATATAAAAACACGCACGTTAGGTTTTGCGATAGGACGTTGCTACAAAAGAACCATTTTTTAGTAGCGTGGACAGAGAGCTGGCCAGGCATATAAAGGGCGTAGTTTCAGAGGTGTATAGACATGTACATGACTATTTAATTTTGGGTTCCAACGTAGGCAGACACGCGATCATGAAGTTGGTGCTAGACACCTTGATTACATTAGGCAAAGTACTGAAATTCACATCGGAAGTTATGGTAGACATCAAGCTACAGTTCTTTGATGCCGAGTTAAAATTTCATCCCGATCATATCTCTTGGTCCTTCTCACCCAGGTTCGGAAAACCTCTTCTGAGCTTCTAGGCATTCTGAGCATTCTGAGCATTCTAGACTTGTCAAAATTGTTAGAGTTCTTGCTTGCTTTTGGTCTGCCTTGTTTAAACGATTTTCCCGTGCATTGGGGGCAGGTTAAAGATACCAAGCTGGTCGATATACGGCAGGCCTCATAATCAAATCGTGGTATTGGCACATAAAACCCCAGAATTTTCTTTTTTTTGCCTTGTTTAAATCTTGTTTTCACTCCGTGAACCAGGCATTTGGTCAACACGTTGCCCGTTTGCGATATGCTGGCTATGCACTCACAGCATTGCAGACTTCGTGTGGCAAACTAACGAAGAAGCTAAAACAAGAGAAGAAACCAACTACGGAGAAAAGCAGGCAGAACGAAGGACATTCAAAGGTTTCCATAATTCCTTATGTACAACGCGTCTGCCACAGATTAAGAATAAGTAGCCGTAAACTTTTAAGTAAGGGTCGCTCTTCCGACAAAAAAAAATGTAGAAAGCGTTTGTTCCAGGGAAAAACAAGAATTTGAAGGCAAGGATGATGTTAAGAACGACTGTACTATAAGCCAGAAGGATCGGTTTCTTGAATGCATAAGGAGTGTGGTATAGCTACAGGATCCCTATGACGTGCAGACACGTGTACGTCGGACAAACAGGCGGATGTTTTAACACAAGATTATGCGAACGGATGTCTAGTTTAAAAGGACGCCCTAGCAAACATTTGGCCTTGCTTTGTAACGAGTGCGCGTGTACGCCCTGCTTGTAAAAAAAACACAGCCATTCTTTTAAAAATGAATTAAGTTATGGAGCTTTACGGGCCAAAATCACAATCTGATTTTGAGGCACACCGCAGTCTAAGTACACGGGTGTTTTCGCATTTCACCCCTATCGAAATGCTGCCGCCGTGGGCGAGATTCGATCCCGCGACCTCGTGCTTAGCAGCCCAACGCCATAGCCACTAAGCAACTACGGCGGGTAGCCATTCGTTTCAAACATTGTAATAAAACATGGAGGGAAATTGTGGAAGCCTTTTAAATTTCATAACGAAAAGATTGTGGGAGTCAACCATCCATTGCTATGTTAGATAAAGAGACGTCGCTACTTTCCCCGTATCTATAATTTCCAGAGAATTAACGTGATCGCTAGGTGCGCCCTATATGGAATCGTGAGATGTTTTGTGCAGATCGATATGGTGTTTAATTCTGGTGTTTCCGAGGAAATGAAACATGTTGTTAGAAAGCGCTCGTACTTGTGTATCTTTCTTTGTCCCCATTTGTTTAGCGCAGAATTTCACGATGAAATAATACTTTGCCATCGCTATGAATTTGACGCCTTTCCCAGCGAAATTGCAGCAATTTTTAACACTTGGTGCATGTTTGAGTAGTTATATCTTTCGTTTATGTTTACACCCAGGTTTTTATATTTATTGCGTATGGTTACGACTTGCTGTTGAGTTGACACCAAGGCATTGCTCGCCTCGTCATGACCGATCGTAATTCTCGATTTAACCCTACGAATATCAAAGCCCATATATTTAATTTCATTGCCACACGTATTTGCAAGTCTGTGTACTCCTTTCGAATTCTCCTCGTTGCTTTAGGTCGTCTGCATACATGAGCTCAGCAACTCTTTGTTGCAGCATTTGCCCATTACGTATGCAAGATAAATCATTAACCGAATCTAGTCGTCTTTCTATGCCCCTACTACATTGTCACGTTTAATGAACAGGCGACTTCTCAAAGAGGCCGTTAAGGTAAGTCCGAGTGGACAAAGGGGCAGCGCACCACCGACAAAAAGACCAAGAGGCTAGCTCGTGCACAAGACTGTCCTCGTCTTCTTCTGGGAGCAAGTGGCACAAGTGCGTGAACACTGGAGACAAGGCACCTCCTCGCATTTATCCTCGGAGAAATTCCACTACTTATTTGCATTTACACCCTTCCCGTACGATTTGTACTCGGTTGTCCCAGTTGTCAGGATGCCTTATAATATCCTCTAAGCTTCCCATCCACCGTTTGCAAATGCTAGAAGACCGAGTTTGACATATCATGCACATTAGGAGACCAGCTAGGCCGGGTAGGAACGACGACGTTGCTGCTACAAATTGAACAATTTATTTACAACATCAGGGAAGTTGAGATGGGTAGCAAGAGAGGCATATATGGCGGAGGCCGTTTACAGTTTCCAGATGTAAGAACAAAAAAGAGTCATCAGACATTAGGCGGGGGAGGGCTTTTGCGAAAAGATTCTGATTGGTCCCCGAGGTCCCCGCTGAACTTCGTCTGTAGAATCGGACATGCTTGCACAACTCCCACAAAGATCAACTGACGAAAGCAGCACTGCACGGGGCCGCTGCATTCCACTGTATTGAAGGAGGAGCACATTTTTCCGTCTGGCACAGAGCGCAAACCATTGTGCATTTTTCGATGGATGAAAGGGACGTTCTCCATCGCCGCATAGCAAATGTCAACGGCAAAGATAATCTTGTCGACATGAATTCCTTTCTTCTCGAATGACGTGATGCTGAATAGATCATTCGCACAAGGCTTCAACCACACACCCCGTCCTCCAAAGCACAATGTACACAACTTACAGAAACCCATTTTGCAGTTGAACCCGGCAGGCTGCTTCCAGGCCACTACAGTATGCTAATTGACATACTGCTACATATCCTACGGTGACATGCCTAATTTTTAGCTGGCTTTGCCGTTCTATAGGTCACCGAGGTGACTATATTTTTACGAGCTCGTCTTAGCAATATCACATTCGCCGTTATACATAATGTTTATCCTCCATTTATGCCCCCCAATCGTTTTTTTAATGTTTTTGTTCTGCCGTAACGGCCTCTATTGACGCAGCCGTTCGATTACCTGCATTAGTGCTGCTGCATGGTTATTAGCGACATTTTCTTCCGATTTTTGCCGTAAAACGTTTCTACATTTAATTTTGAGCTCTCAGGCGCCAAGTTTGTTGCTGGATCTGTTTGAGTATTAACTACGCATTCGTTCTTGTTAAACTAGTACTAAAAAATAGCGTAGCTTGCATTGGACGCGCTATGCTAAGAGACAGCGGAATTGATTGGCACCGAGGTAGTCCTGGCTTTTTTGCTAGGCTAAGCACTATCAAGACACCCCAGCATTTTCTGGAATTTATTGATTATTGATAGAGTATCGCTTAGCTCTTGATTGTCTATCGATTGGCTATCACAATGTATTTGGGCCAGCTATTTGGGCTAGGCTAAACACTACCAAGTCATCCCCAGCAATTTCCAGAATTTATTATTTGTCGATTATCGATTAGCTATTGTTTGACTATCGATTGGCTATCGCAAGGTATTGGAAAGGTATTTGGTCGAGGGTATGCACTACCAAGTAATCCCCAGCATTTTCAGGAAATTATTGATTATAGATGGATTATTGATAAACTATTATTTGGCTATCGATTGGCTATCGATGACTGACTAAGCTTAAGTACTCCAAACCATGCTTAGCTGGACTTAGCCAGGATCAGCTGCGCTAGTACACAGGGGTATGTGCCGTGGCGCTTGGACCCTTTCTGCACTGATGCCAGGATCGGTCCACATTTTCGGTTCGCGTTTGACACATAAGTGACATTACGCCCGGCTTAAACAGCTTTGCTGTTAAAATTCGTCGGCCCTTCCACTCCGTGAAGATTGGCTTATCCCCATCACAAGAAATGAACGTACCCGTTCAAAGTGCTGAATGCAGGCAGTTTCCATAAACATACCGCAAACAAATTCACGGAGGTCTTCTTCGCTTGTAGCGTAGTGTTCATTCAACACTTCCAAGGCGATGTGTCGCGGATCGTCGGAGCGGATGACACTGATGAGGGACAATTTGTTGTCTGACCACGATGTTGCGTGTTTGGTCCCCGGCGTGGCTAGCAGCATGCGCCCGTCATTGCCGCTAGCGATTCTTCAAAAGTAAATCCCTTCAATATTAAATTTGTCCGTCACGTAAGACAATGAATGGCCGATACCCCATTAGGCAATGGCTCATACCTATTTTGTACGGAACGGCGTTTCTGGAACTAATTCCTTTTGGGAGGAACGGAGGAACGCCACCGTTCCGTTGAGGGTCGGTGGAACTGTAACGGTAACTCGTTATTTATACGAAGGAACGGCAGAGGGAACGTCGTTCCTTCTGTAAACATTCCGCGGCCCTGAACAGACGCACGCACGTACGCAGCACATCATGCAGGGCGGATGGGCGACCGCGTGAGGCGCAAATAACTAACGCTCGCCTGTCACGTGACTATGGTGCATTTTCTTTCGTGAGTTCTCCACTACATTTTTCTTATGACTAGGAGATTGTGACGTGACGCTCCCTCCTGTAGTTTCTTTCCTCCATGTCGGCCTGTCGGGCACAAACATCGAGATGGAACCCTTGCCGAATTCAAACAAGGGTCTTTACTAAATCGCGAGTATCTATTCTGGACATTTCTTTTTCCACTCATACGCAATATTGAATCAGCTTTCATTAAACGCCTATGTATTGTTCCTTTCGATGCGGATTCTTGTGCAAGAAATGTAATTATATCCTCCTGAGACCCTTTGTACAACATGCACGCAATATTGAATCAGCTCTCATTAAACGCCTATGTATTGTTCCTTTCGATGCGGATTCTTGTGCAAGAAATGTAATTATATCCTCCTGAGACCCCTTGTACTACATTGCACATTTCCTTCAACTTTTTTTCCCATATTCAGTCGGAAGTTTTTACGCAAAATATTCACTTTTGGTATGAAATAAGGTGCATATGTAACTGTAAAGAAGTGGTTTACTCATGTTCTTGTCATCCGCTTTCGAGAAATTTGACAATAAATTGGTGTAGACCTCTGTGTCGTCCCAAACGGCCGAAAGACTTCGAGGCGTGTTTCGCAGTCGCCGAGATTGCGTGTAAATACAGGACGCGGCAGCAACATGGCAATGTACTACACGTAGCTCCATCTTCATCTCAGCGTTTAAGCAATGAAATGCAGTTTTTACCAAAGCTAACTTCAGGAGATGATGGAGATAGTCATGTTTTTTTCACGTACATGGAGACGGAGCTTTTGGCATCAATCCTTGGTATTCAAGTTTTAAACATTGTTTTTCAAGTTCATGACATAACTGTAGACAATAAAAACCACCTTGAAGAGCGATTATGTCCCGTTGTTGTGTCCGAGTCTCTGGATGATATTGGCTGCATGTGAGTAACTTTCTATTTGCAGATCTGAAGCGCTGTATCCTGACTTCGCATTTGAAGACCGAAGTGGAAAGTGCATATGTAGTGCACTTAGAATAGACGAGCCCCAAAGTTGCAGTTAGACATGTCTGGAGTATGTCCGCTGCCTGAACAAAATTCGTCTAGGAGTGTTTCCTTGGATTATTTTTATCTCCAAATAATCTGCCGCCGGCGATGTTGAAATTCATATAGTATACGTAGTTCGATGTGAGTTGTAAATTGCTCACTTTATTTCACCGCAAGATTATCCGCCACGATATTAAAAAAATCTAATGTAACGTTAATGTAACGACACGTTCCAATGTTAGAAGTGTAACTGGAACGCGTTCCTGTTTTAGGGGAATGTGTACAACACTACCCATAAACCCGTTAACGCGGCCTCCGCATTACAATGACAGCGCAGATGTGAAATTCTATATGCTACAATGATGAGCGGCAACGAAGCCAGCTGTGGAACAAGACGACGACGACAAACGCACGAGTAATATGCCACGAGCGCGTTCGCGCGGTTGCGCCGAGTCGCGCCAACGTGTCAGCTCTGAAAGACGACGACGCTCGAGCCATTTCTGATGATAATAGTTGCTGCGAACCGACAGGGATGTTCACGCTAGACATAAACGAGCTTCCCTTGTAATCACAGAGTTTCTAAATAAAAAACATATAATATGAAACTCTATGCTTGTAATAATGTCCCTCATGTATACCATAGCACGTCTTCTCCTTCGAGAATGTTACCGTATTCATCCCTTATAAACATTTGCGAATCTTCAGTAGGTGCTGCTACTGCTCTTCCATGCTTATAGAATCTTCTGGTGCGCCTTCATACTTTTTTTGCGAATCTAATGGACCCAGTGTTCACTTGCCGATTTATGATGATGATGATTATGATGATGATGATGCCTCTATCAATGGCACAACCCACTGTGGGAGATAGGCCACGAACCGGGTGGTATTATGAACGAAAATTTAGGTTTACCTTGCACTCGTTTACTCGTCAACCTTATCTTTTCCTAGTACTTGTTCCATCGTTGCAGTACCGCCCTTCTTGTAATCCCAAGTTTATCTCATCTCTGTGATCCCTAGAGCCCCGGCTTACCCTCTGATATAGCTTCCTTTATTTACCTAATTGTTGTACAACTTACGTGGTTTCCTTTTTCCACCCCTTCCAACTTCGTCGTGTTTGCCTTATACTTGTTTGTCTTAGCCGCGTTGGCCTTATTCATTATCTAGAAGCGTAATGCGCCCTCGGCGGAACCAAGCTGGAAATATACGATCTTTGAAACAATGCATATAGAACATGCTTCAGCAGTGATCCTACGGCGCCCTAAAATTCTATACAGAATTCCACCGGGAGGCCGCGAAGGTCAGAGGCGCCGATCCGTGAATCCCAGATTCCGGCACATATTTAACTTCGTCATTCAAGAGCGGCGAGAGGGGAGCATTCTGCGCATCTTGAGAGCTGCGCGGCTTGGCGTTGAGACTAAGAGCATTTACAGTCAAGCGTTGGAGGCAATTCGGTGGGAGGACGTTCCTGCAAGACGCAACAGAGTTCGCCGTCAATACCGGAAAACTTCGGGATGAGCTCATGGAGCATGCCAACAGCGCCAAGCAGCCGCTCACAGTAAAGATGCGTCTACCAGTCATTGGAAGTGATCGACGATTTCCCCTTTAAATGGGTATATAAGAGCCGTCGTTTAGGGTCTGCTCTGCGCGATGAGTTGAAAAAAAAAATACCTTTGGTTCCGATGTGCGAATTGATTTTAATTTGCCATAAAAAATTTTCTGTTAATCAAATACAGTCAGCCCGCTCCTCTGACGGCCCTTATTTGAACGCACCCTACAGTACCTGGCAGTATCGATGCAACCGAAGGTAATACTGCACTTCTCTCAAAAAAGACCCAGGAGCGTCGGGGGCCCGACATACTATGTAAAACAGAAATGGGAAGCCACCCATTCTGAGTTTATTCTGAGCAGCACGGTTGAAAATAAGATCTACTGCTTTGAAATCTGTTCCAGGGTAGAAATTGCTATATTATTGCGATAGCAATTATATGGACACTTCAACCGGATTTCTGCCGTCGGCGTCGTCGTCGCCGTCGTCGTCGCCATCGCCGTCGCCGTGAGGTTCCCTATAGATAAAATCTTCGCCGCGTGCCGTATGCCCGAGCGGAAGCGTGCGGGGACGCGCGCTATCACGGAGAGCGAACGCACTCAATCTCCCACGCGCAAGCAAGGAAGCGGTAAGCCAGCGCCGGAGGGAGCGGGGGGGGGGGGGGGGGGGGGGCGCACTTCCACTCTGCCAACAACCGCGCTCGTCGCTCGCTCGCACCGTCTCTTATCTCCACACGGCTCTGACCTTTATGCGCCGCGTGCATTCGCCGCTCAGTTTCCGTTGAAGCGATAGACCGCACGTACCTTCGCCGCGGCGGCGTATCCGCTTGCTGCCAGAGTTTTCACGGTCGTTGTCTGCAGTCATTCAGTGTGATCTATTCATGTTTGTTTGTGCGCACTCACACCACGCTTGTTCATTCAGTTAGTAATAGTCGGGCCACATTTTCCAACGCACGCTACACATGCAATGCTGCCCGGATCGGCAGTGCAGCGCTACAGGTGTGTCCCTTCGCACGCGCTGCCCACGGGAAGTGCTTCTCATCAACACCACCGTTTCACACGCGCCTTCTCGTGGTCATCGAGTCTCTCTTCATGTCGGTCTACTTACGCCGCAGCACACCTGCTTACTTAATCAGCTCGTGTTTACTACAATTCATATTGCTACCAAAGCCGCTCACCTTACTTCGTATGACATTGCTGTGTTGCTATCGCATTCATTGCTTCGCCCTTAGGGCGAAACTGTGACATTTCTTTTCTGCCACTACAGCCACGACAGTACCCCCTCGGTAGCTTCTGACTCGACTATACAATTTGAAACCTGCGTGTGTGGTGCAGAATGCACGCGTGTTTTAGACACATCTTTTTGGGGTGTGCAGTTCTTATGCCTCGTCTACAAAAGGCAGAGAGGTGCGCATGCCATGTACGTTGCCTACATAAACAGGCGTATGTGCCAGATGTCGACAATCAAGTTTTCACATCCGTGTGTCATGATGTACGAGGGCGAACCTGAAAGTCCTTGCCCCTATTTTTATTAGCTAAAATAAAGTACATACAGGTAATTACAAATATACGTAATATGCTACGTACCTTACCCTTTTTTTCCACATAGTCCCCACACCGGTTCAGACATTTGTCCCATTGCAGCACTAAATTTGAGAATCCCCTGTGGTAGAATTCGTCTGGCTGACTGTGGAACCACCGTCATTGTCATGCAAGTCTTCACTTCCTTTTACGAACTCACAACACCACCACCTCACACTTATCAAAGCGAGACACCTTTCTCCATACGAGGGCTGCATTTCTCTGTGGATCTGGATGGGCGTTCGTCCCTTGCTCCATAGAAAACGAATCACACTTCGTTGCTCGCAAGCCGTGGACGTGTGAAGCACAACTTCCATCTTCAACAACTCACAGCCTTGATCCACGGTGTGCTTGCGTTGGCGATGCAGTAGTGCCAATATACTTTTTCCTGGATTCCCCTCGTACCTTGAAGCCGGCGAGAATCTCCAGTCGGTCCGTCGTAGAATGAGTAGCAACCTACGAAGCAACTTACGAAGCCGAGGTGTATCAGTGGCTGTGACATTGCGCTGCTGAGCACGAGGGTTTGATGCCGGCCGCGGCGGCCGCCTTCCGATGGAGGTGGGAATGCAAGGACGCTCGTGATCTGGGGCTTTAGGTGCACGGTAGAGAGCCCCATATTGTCAGAAATAATTGGCAGCCGTTCGCTAATGCGTCCCTAATAACGCAGTGTTTAGTTTCGGGTCGTAAAGTCCCACAATTTAATTTAGTTGGTGGTGTAGATTCGAGAATATAGAGCAGAATGAGCAACGAGCACACAATCCGATAAGACACGCGTTGTAGTCTATAGAATTCCCGACAGTGGCCAAGAAATTTCAGATAATCTACGGCGTCTTGCTGGGAAGAGAGAACGCGATAACTGTCATATTACCGCGGAAATGAAACTAAAAACAAAGACGCTTTGCTCGGTAGCCTCCCGGCGCCATGTTGGCTGCATGTATAAGCTGCGCATGCGTAAATAATAGGGTTTAATATCTCATGATACGAAATTTTACAGTGATTAATGCTCGAAAGAGTCGTAAATGTACTTTGAAAGCTCCTTATACACAAGCGCCTCTGTCAGCAGCGGGAGCCAAAGAACTGCGATGGAACGAGATTGCGAGGGGCAGCATAGGACTTACGCTAATCCACTTGTTAACTGCCCGGAAGTGCGTAAATGGTTTTATTTTAAAATATTATACTATAAGATTCGTGCAATGAGACTTTAAAAAGAAAAATACTTTCTGTTCATCAAGCGTAAATAAGAATTTAATCAAATACAGATAGCTAACTTAACTTGTCCTCTTGAGACTGTACTTGGGTCGTACAACATGGCATACTTTTAGTTGTAGCATGCTTAGGGCTTTTGTCTCAAAACATTATTACAGAAACAAGGAATAACCACTTAAGAATTTGAGCTTTTAGTAACCACCGTATGGCGAGTATTAAGTTTGATAATTCGGTCTCCAAAAATACATTGCCAGGCAACTCTATTGAAAATGTACTTTATGCGAAGCATTACAAGCGTCTCAGCATGGTTGCTTGCACGTAGAAAATTCTGCAGGGTGATCTATTATACCTTGCGAAGCATGCGTCGGTGGCCAAATTGTAACGCGCCAAGCGCCTCAACGCACTGCCTTGGACGCGGAAAACTCTAAAGGGTGTTCTATTCCGCCTGCATCCGATGCGTAATGGTTACATATGTGACTTCTTTGCTGGATGTGCGCTGTTAGTATCTAGCCGTCGGAGAAGTTTGCATATGTATAAATTTGGGACATCACGGCGACCAGTAGCCCCAGTGGACATACACAGCGGCGTCCTATTTTAAACTGCGCTATCTCCGGGGTCGCCTCAAGAAAATGCCGATACACAACAAAAACCGGTTTGACTCGGAGAAGAATCCTTCGCATCTTGCATCATTTTCCAGTGATTGGACATCCCAGGATCTATTATAATGACCTAAAGTACACGTTCCATTTTTACAGCGAAGGTGTCTATGCGAACTTTGCTGAAATTAGTTGTACGCGGCTGCTGCTGTTGCTTAGAGTACATGCTTAATTTGCAAATTTTAAACCCAGAACCACGCAAGAAGTCGTTGACGGTGTTCGCCGCACTTGCTCCTCTCACTCGCCAATATCGTCGAGCGGCCGGCACCTGAGCAGCTGCTTCGGTTGACGTGTATGTATATTACTGCAGTGAGTTCGTCCAGACGCTCTGCAGTGATGGCGCAAATGCTCGTTCAGATAGTCCTAGTCGTGTGCACTGGCAGCGACAAGCGACGCCCCGACGGCACGTAATAAACATTCTCTGGAGTGAGGATCGTGCAGTGCACCATGACCTGAATGCCATGATTCCTCGAGCAGACAGTGTTACTGTGTTTTGGTCCAACGTCATATGGAACGGTCCGTGGTCATTGACGGACTACAGTGATGAACAGAACGATAGCACATTCGCGTCGCGGATGTAGGCTGCCAGGCTCCGTGGTAAATATGCCCTGTCTATCCACCTGTAAGGTGCCCCGCGACGCCATGTAACACACCTGATCGATCGCGCGCTAAACTTTATACGCATCAAGAAACGCAATGTGCTGCACCCGACAACCTATCTTGTTAGCGTTCCAGTTCACCTACGCACGGCCGTGCTCGAACACGAGTAATTGATTGTATACTGCCTATTCAGTCGCCGCGTTCGCAGTTTTGTGTTTGTTTTTTTAGTAGGGCCGTAGAACAGATGCATGGTCGCAGACCGCCGACGTCTGGAACAAAAATTGGCCATTCGCCGCCGCGCAGCAGTACCCCGTCTGCTCCAGCGCAATCAGCAAGGTTCGTGATTGACTATTCTATGTATACTGACGGCTGGTACCGCACCACTGTCACTTCTATGCAATAAAAAACTCGTTTTCAGTAAATTACTTAGCTGGCCGTCGCCAATGTCACCAAAGTTGTGTAGGGTTCACTTTTCTAAATGTGTCGTATATTTTGCTTCTTTGCAACAGACCTTAAGATGTCGAGAAAGCGGTCGAGACCAGAACTAGCACGCACCGAACTGTAGCGTTTGTCCAATTTATTATACTTCACTCGATATGTTATTTTTGTTGTCATAATGCATTAAAAACATACGTCGCCGAAGATGTAACTACAAACTTACCTACTTGTTCGACCATGGTAGAGTTACATGCGGAGCTTGTTTGTTCTCTTTGTATTTTTACGTTTTTTCTTTGTCAAGTTTGCCAAATCAAATGACTTAAGTGTCCATTGTCATATGGCACTCATGTTTTAGTATGATGTGTGTATTACATAATTCACACACGGTGATCTCGAACCCGACGGCGTGTGACACTCGGGATAAGTTTAGAAGGGAATATGCATAGTTCGTCTACTACGTCACATGCAGACTATTTTTTTAATGGATGCATTTGCCATTCCTTGTCTGCCGCTATTAATACGGCTGCTAGAGTAGATGTGCTTTAAAACTACACTTATACATCTTTGACGTATTATACATCACAAAATTGCGGTAGTATGAGATAATCAAACACTATGGTTTATCTATCATCAGTATATCTATATACAGCCATCATGGCGCCGGAAATTTATATTGCCACGCGATATTGTCTTTACTTTTTGCCTGTGTTATCTGCGTATGACCTCAGTGATCTATTTTCCTGTCGGAACAGTGCACACGTGCATTATCCAAAATTTATTGAGCATTTTTCTTCATTTCTGTAGTATATAGGAAGCGTGTCTCATCAGGTTGTACTCTTCGCTAATTATGCTGCACATTGTCGTGCCACACCGCGTGCCATCATCAAGCTGACGAGCGCTCCCCTGCCCCTTTCCCCCCTGCGTTCTTCTGAGCACCAAGAAGAATCCCGTCACGAAACAAGACTGCGACGTGGTTGACGTCATACAGCGCTAAGACTTCTGCCACGACGAAAGAGGAATGCGACGCGGGTGACGTCAGCACCTGCGCCACCTCGTTCCTGCTGACGAGCAGTCCAAAAAAAAAAAAAAACTCAGAGCCCTTCCACTATGTGAATGTGACAGACCTGCGAAGCTGTTGGTCTTGTTAATTATATTTAAATTGTATTAATTTGGTGGTTTTGTTAAATGGTTGAAAAGAGACAACATATAACTTCGTTGCGTCGCCGCGCGCCATATGCTGTATGTGAGAGTGTACAGCGAGTTTAGGCGACTAGATTCACGCCACTTTGCACCACCGGCCGCAGCACGTTGGGCCGCTGTGCTTGCGGCTTGTCGTCGCTTTCGCATCCATTCGCGCTGTTGAGTGCGCCGGCGCTCCTTGAAGGCGTGCTCTTCCTCTTCGGAGCGAGCGACATAAGTCTTACCCATAACGAGTCCAAGGGGCAACTGATGACGTCGCTAGGGCTATGTCAAGAGAGAATGAGCCACAGCTATTGGTTGGTAGACTACTACGTTTTATAACTGACGTTTCGACACGCATCCCCATAGACTAGCGTTTGGGCAACAGCGTTCATTGCTCCGGCGCATTGTTTTTGTCTCTTTGGGTCCCACGTGCGACAAGGGTAGTTCAAGGGCGCGTTACAGGTACTCGAGCCCACACGGTTATGTGTCATTGAGCTTGGACCCCTTCTGCACTATCACCAGGATCGGCCCACTGTTTAGGCGAAGCTTAATAGGCTTACAAGTGTCGGCGGTGGTGGTGGGGGTGTCACGCTAAAACGTGAGCCGATCCTGACGATAGTGAAGAAAGGGTCCAAGCTCAATGGCTTATACCAGGGACAAGACTGAAAAGAAGAAAGAAAGAAAGAAAGGTAGACAGGAAGGAAGGAACGAACACAGAAATGAAATAGAGAAAGAAAGAAATCACGTCTGGCGCACACCCATATTGTATATGCTACACGCGACATGCGCTCGACCAATCAGGCTCGTTTGGTGTGTCGCGAGGCCCTAGGGACATGGAAGGAAAACAGGTTGGCGTGCGCTCCTACGGGCTTCCCGCGCCTCATATCAGTTTCGGCGAACAGATGGGAAGGCAACACGTGGTGCGTTCTGCGAAGGAGCAAGCTGCGTTTGATGAACGCCGGCGTGAACTCGCGCGGGAAAGGGCTCGTCGTCGACGTGCCGATCCTAGCGTGAGGGCTTTCCTAGCCTGCGCTCGCCGTCATCGAAGACCCCACTATACCGAGGCGAGGGCTGCCGAAGCCGAAGCCCGCCGTCAGCGACGATCAGAGGATCCCGCCTTCCGAACGTTACCCTGAAGAACGTCAAATACGCACAGGAGAAGCTTCGCTTATCCCCATTTTCTCTACAGGGGAAGGGCTGGTGATTTTGGGGGGGCAGGAATTGATGTTCTACGCGTCGTTTTGTTCGCGGACGCGATCCGCCAGCACCTAGACATGTACAGGGTGCCCCAGCTATTATGCAGCACGATTTAATAAAAGACAGTAATGGCGTTACGCGGAGCAAACCTAGTGCGTATTGTTTCCAGTACAGTGTAGTAGCCGCCAGTAATTTTTTCGTTACTGAGATTTAATTAGGTAATTGTAATTAATTATCTAACTCGTTAAGTACTCTCCTAATTATCAAAGTGTCAATAAAAAAGTTGTAGAGCAACATGAAAAAGTCCCGATACAGCTTTCTGTTGCTCAATACGTGCTACATAAAAGTGTTTTTCCGAGCGTCAAAGAAGCCCGCGAATACACGCAAAGGGCCTCGAGCAGCCAGTCGCGCGGCAATTCTGTACCGCACACTGAAGATAGAAGTGCGACGATTTTTCAATGGAATGCCAGGGGCTTGAAGTCCCGCATCTCGGATTTGCGCCAATTTGTCTTGAAGCATAGGTTTGTCTTGAAGCTTAGGAACGGAGTAAGGTTCTAATTTGCATCCGCACGGACTTGACCTATGTTATTATAGTGGTACCTGGAGCATAACGAGATATATCCTGATGCTATGACCGGCTTTCAGCGTGGAAAGTCCTCTATATATAATGTGATTTACCTTGTCTCGTCGGCACAGCAACAAAAAAGCCTAAAGAAATTATCTGCGGCGATGTTCCTTGACGTGAAAGGCCCACACGACAATGTATCGCATGAAGCTATTCCATATACCTCAGGGAACTTTGAATTGAGGAGCCATGTCTACCAATAGATTTCCAGGTATTTGACGGAGAGAACGTCATTGTACAGACAGAAGATGGTACAACAACGCACCATTTTACTTGTCGTGGTGTGCCTCAAGGTGGAGCCCTGAGCCTTACTGTCTTTAACCTTGCGCTCATCGATCTTGTTGATGTACTTCCGCAGTCCGCGCATCTGTCGATATACGCAGACGACATCTGCATCCGAGTATCAGGGGTGATGCTGCCTACACGTACCTGCGAGGCTTCAGAGAGCGCCTACACTGAGGGCAAACTACCTTCAAGAACGGGGGCTTGAGCTGTCATCTGAGAAATGCTCACTGGTTGCCTTCACGCGCAAGGCGATGCGCCCAAACGTCATTCAAATCAATGGACAGGCTTTTAGTTATGAGAAGACCCACCGCTTTCTGGGAGTAATAATAGATCGCGACCTGTCCTGGATCCCTCATTTTGTCTACATGAAAAAGAAACTCACCATAATCACCCACGTGCTCAGATTTCTTGCGGGAAAATTGTGGGATGCATCTGTACGAGCGAAGCTTCAACTTTATATTGCACTTTTCCTCGTGTTCATGAGCTACAGCTTACCTGTGCTGGGCAGGACCCGAAGAACAAACGTACACATCCTCCAGTCGATTCAAGCTCAAGAAATGTAAACGCCTTGGCCTTCCTAGAAGTGCACCTTCAGCAGCCACTGTCGTCATCGCGCTTAATCACCCAATCACAACATATATTCGCGTCGATGCCTTCAGAATGAACATCAGGCATTTCGCCCGGATTCCATCACACCACCTCGCCTCACTTCCTACTTCTACGCCACACTCTGTGTTCAGCCATATTATTGCTTCGCATCGTGCAGTGCTTCCCTCGAACTTCACGCCTGCAGCCAGACCACAATTACCGTTGTAGGGCCTACAGCCCCTCGAAGCCCTCCTAACCATTCCCGAAATCCAAAAGAAAACACAGTCTTCATATGTAGCCCTACAACAAGCCACACTACTGTTCCTGCATGAGAAACACAGCGGACGCCTTCACATTTACACGGATGGTTCAGTTTCAGTTTGTTCTGCAAGCTCAGCCGGAGCAGCTAGTGGTCGTTCCCGCGAAGTCCGGCAGCATAAAATTCAAGACATCGCATTTTACATCATCGATGCTGCTCTAGAGTTCGTAATTAAAGAACCTTCACAGAAATGGTTAGTCTTCTCCGAGTCCAAGACCACTCAGCAGTGCATTATGTCGCCATTTCATCATGGACCGAATGGAGAAATAGTCGCGGACATAACACTTCTTCTTTATTGCGCAATAGATAAAAAACCCAACATAAGGTGTCAGCGGATGTCGGGCCATTGCGGTATCTACGTGTAGATGAGGCAGCCCGATCTGCTCATGATGGTCTCCACTGGATAGCTATACCGCTATTTAGAACAGACGCAGCTACAGGGCTTTGTTCAATCGCACGTGAACTTACACTTGCACAGTGGAACTCGACGGGGTTTGCTAACGCTCGTGTCCACAACTTGGATCCGAATTTACAATTCCGTCTTCCGTCAGGAATATCTAGGAATATCTAGGAAACGCTTCTGTGCCGCCTGTGCCTTGGCATGGCCTTCACGAATGCTTATTCATTTCGGATCGGAATGGCCAACAGACCTACATGCGATAGCTATAGCTGCGAGGAAACAATCGCCCACCTTCTCTGTGAGTGTCCCCGCTTCAGTACACCCACGAAAGAACTTTCAAATGTGTTAGATGGACTTGACAAGCGCCCTTTGTCGGAGGAAAGGATCCTGGGACACTGACCGAGACCGTCCTCCGCAAAGAAGACTTTGAAAGCTTTGTGAAGATTCTCGCGGAGAACTGGTTTTAGAGACAGACTTTAAGCAGTGCCGTATTCTGCCTTTTGTCTGTGTGTGTGTGTGTGTGCGTGTGCGTGTGCGTGTGCGTGTGCGTGTGCGTGTGTGTGTGTGTGTGTGTGTGTGTGTGTGTGTGTGTGTGTGTGTGTGTGTGCGCGCGCGCGCGCTCGCTCGCTTCTCCCCCCCCCCCCCCCCCCCCCGCCTCTTTTCGTACCATCTCCTTTCTATTATCTTTGATTCGCCTAGCTTTCTTTCCCTAGCACACGGTAGCCAGCCCGTCTGACAACTGGCTAACTTCCCTGTCTTTTCGTCTATTCCTCGTTCCTTCTTTGCTTCCTTCCTTCCTGCCTTCAATTCTTGAGGTTGCCTTCAGTGCCGCAGACAGTGAACCGCTCCATTGATATCTACGACGCCGCCTACGCGTTTTGGTGTGGGACACTAGTAGGTCCACCTGTTTTTTGATAAGCGCTTTGTTCCCATTTTTCTTTTCTTTTTTTTTTGCACTGAAGTTGAGTAGTGATCGCGGTCGCTTGATGGCCAGCCGAGCATTTTCCCCGGCGTGGTTAGTAGTGGGTAAACATTTGAATCTGCTTTTCTCGAGTAAACAACGTCCACGACTCTTTTCAAGAGGGATGCCGCTGCTTCCGCTCTTCATGATGCAGACTTGTGACAGCTAGTGTTTGTGGTCATCGAGTGTGATCTGCTCACGTTTGCCCGTGCGCGCATGACACCTGTCAAGCTTGTTAATTTAGTTACTAATCAAATGTTTCCTTTAATTTATACGGCCCATAAAAGTACCAACCTTGGTAGTGTAGCTGTGTCATACTTTGCAATCGCTATGAATTACTCGTCTTCCCGAACAAAATTGCAACATTTTTTTTTTATCTTGGTGGATGTTTGAGTAAGTCGAGTAGGTAGCCAAGTGCTTATATTTTTTGTGTAGTTATCACTTCCTGTTGAACTGATAGCTTTTTATTACTCGTCTCTATATTAAATATCACAATTCACGATTTCTTTTGTAATAAGACTAAGGACTTGATATGTAGCTTCATTACAACGTGCATTTGCAAGTCCGTGTATTCATTGCAAATTATGCTAGTAGAACTATGTCATCTACATACGAGAGCCAAAGAACCGTTTGTTGCACCGTTCGCCCATTACTGTTGCAAGATCAATCAAAATCTAATTTACTGTTTTTCAGTCGTCTTTCTGTGCACCAAGATAAAGCGTACCAGCAATGTGGACATAGCACACCCTTGCACACATAGGCGCCGACTACGGGGGGGGGCTCCGGGGCTCGAGCCCCCTCCGGAACAGAACTCCGGTAGCCCTCCCCCCCCCCCCCCTACCGGAGTTCTGTTACCCACATAATTTGAGGATTCTCTTGCGTTGCCTCCACATTTTGACTTTTGTTGTGGCCAAAACCTTACTGCACCATTGTTGGCGCGGGAGTGCACAGCTTTTAATTTATACTTTCGCTTTATTTCGGCCAATACTGACAATAGGAGGACAAGTGCATTAGAAGCACCAGTGGCGGCTACCTCATCCGTGCTTCCTCACTTTAACATTTTTTTTAAATTTCCGCTGAGAACACCACGCACAGACACAATATATTTAAATATATACGAAGGACAAAATTTATTATATTTTTTAAAGAGAAGAAGGTAGCCAACTAAATGGATAGCCTATACCTAGAGAATGAATATGTTGATGTATGTTCACCTCACTTAAAATTACTTTGCGTGCTTTTTTGACCCTTAAAAAACCTGCAGACTTCAGTGACTCCTTCGGCAGAGTCTTCTATCAACGGCGTGTGAAAAGCACGTGAGTGATATGTGTCTCAATATTGATTCTCTTTCCAATAGGCAATGCTAACGAGTGGCGAGAAAGTCAAAGAAAAAAAAAGCTCTTCTAATTATTTACAACATTTACGCATTAGGGATGAAAATATCGCATCTTGCATGCAGAGGCCATAAATACGGGATGTTTCAGCAAACACTTTCAAAACAATTTTTGAACGTTGCCTGTGGCAGATAGCACAATTTTAGTTCATGATGTCTACTCGAAGAGGTGGACTTTACTTGTACAAAAAATTGAAATGCATAAGCGACTAATAATAAAATCACCAATTAGGTTTTTAACATATTAACTTATGGCATGTGTTGCAATTTACAAATTCTAGCCATGGAATTCACAAGGTGGATGCACTAGGATCTAATTCTCAGGATAGCACCAATTTCGAGTGATCAATTCCCGAAAATTTCGGAGAAATGCATTGGCGTTCCAGTTACTTTTGCGCTTACCCACCGTGGTTGTTTAGTGGCTATGGTGTTGGACGGCTAAGCATGAGGTGGCGGGATCAAATCACGGCCACGGCGGCTGCATTTCGATGGGGCGAAATGCTAGAGCAGCCGTACACTTAGATTTAGGTGCACGTCAAAGAACTTCAGGTGGTCTAAATTATTCCAGAGTCCTCCACTACGGCGTGCCTCCTAATCAGATCGTGGTATTGGCACGTAAATTTGTTCTTTTCATACTTTTGTGCTTTGATGCGTAAAACGACGTTTTGTTGAGAAAGTGACTGGCACGTCAATGTATTTCTCCGCAAAGGTAGAGAAATAATATCTCGACGCTGGTGTCAGCCTGAGATTTAGTTCAAAGTGGATCCGCACTCCACGGCTACAATTTGTAAATTGCAACATGGGCCATAAGGTGGGCCAACATGGGCCATAGGGCATAAGGCCATGGGCCATAAACTAAAACCTAATTGGTTAATTTTGTTAATTAGTCGATTATGCATGTCAATTTTTTGCAATAATTCCCGCCTCTTCGAGTAGACGAGCTCATGAACTAGAATTGCACAATCTGCCACAGGCCACCTTTAAAAATTTCGGAAACTGTTCGCTGAAACACCTTGTATATAGAATTCACTCAGTAACCGAAATAATGCCAAGCGAGATTCACTCTAAATCAGAATAAATAGAAGTCTTGAAGTCATGCGCAGCCGCGCTTATACTCGGACTCAAAGTACTAAAAAAATAAAAGAGTGCAGTTTGGCCGGGAAGGCAAAGCAGTATTAGTGATAGCGAAGTAGAAGACAATTACACGAAAGAAGATTCTTACCGTGTAAATCCGTGTAAGGATCGCACTCGTGGAAGGGCCGCACCCGTAACTTGACAGCCAATATTAAAAAAAAGACATCCAACCGAGAAGCAATCGCGTTTCATGCTATGATTCTGATCGGGCTCAACAGCGAATTGTCGCCCGCAGCGTACTTTCGCGCGTCGCTGCTGGATGTCGACAGCAGGTGATCGCGGAGGTTTACGGCGGATTTGATATTCGTAGTTGGAAAAATGAGGCAAATGGCCCGGTCCCATGAAAGGCTCGTCATAATTGCGACAGAAAAGTGTGGCCCTTACACTAGTCTATACGTTAGATATGGTGGCCATATAAATTGTAGTAAACTTTCACATAAAATTAAAATTGTAAGCATAGTAGACATATAGTGGACATTTTAAGCACGGACCATGTAAACCTGTAAATACCTCACTGGATGACCCCGAGCAATCGCTTTTACAACGCAAGCGTTGTGAAGAACGCCGGCAACGGAGGCGAACGGTTCGTACAGCCGCGCGATTCACCGCAACTATGAAAATTAGATTCATCATCATTATCTGCCTTTTTTTATGCCCACTACTGACGGCCTCTGTGAGTGATCTGCGATGACCTCTGTCTCTTAACTCTGCAATACTAGGGGAGCAGAAAGAGCGCCCGGCAAGGAAGACAGCGCGCATGAAGTTGGCAGCCATCCCTGCTCGCCCTTTATCATTGCATTCACCAATGATTACCAACAATTACATATTGCACGCGGGCCCCATAAGCGTCAGCCACGCACAGACATTCACAGCTACGGCAGGGCTAGAGGAGAACACGCGCGCTCTCCTTCCCATTCGTGTTTGATTACGTGACCTACAACTAACCCGAATATTGAGCGCGTGGGAAATAATGCCAACAAGCCGCCATCCTTGTCGGCTCACTGTTACGTGCTTATTCCCGCACCCCCAGGGTATGGGTCGCTCATGTATATGGCTTTTGGATTTAATGCGGAACATCACGGCGGCGGCAACCGCGACGATTTGCCTGAAGTGTCGATATAATTGCATTCGCCGTCAAGCTGGCAATACAAAATTATTGGCAGAGGGTATATATATAGGTAGGTTTTGGAAAGCTGGTCGGGCCATGAATACAATCTTTCCGCCTATGCTTGCGCATATCATCGGACAATAGTTCTTTGTATTTCCGGCCTTCCCGTACAATTTGCACTCGGTTGCCCAATTGTTAGGACACCTTATGATATGCTATTAGCTTTTGGTGAAGCGTTCCTAAATGTTAGAGGACCGAGATGGACGTACCAAGGGTGTAAGTAGACCACCTGAACAGGTAAGAACGACGACGTTGCTGATGCAAAACTTGCACGATTTATTTACAACGTGAGTGAAGTTGATATTAGTACCGAGAGAAGGATACATCGCGGAGGCCGTTTACATAGCTCAGATGTAATAACAAAACATTCATCGGACATTGCGCGGGGGAGGGTTTTGGCGAAAAGAGGCGCTCTCCTCCTTTGATTGCTCCCCGAGGCGACACATGACAGGGCTCTTCTTTTTCTAATGAGAAGTGAACTTCTTTTCTTTTTTCTACAGTGTTTACTTCGTCCAGGCAGGCGGAAATGCTTGCAAAGCTCCCAGAAAGAACAGTTGCCCTCAGTAGCGCTCCACGTGGTCGGTACGTTCCACTCTACTTTAAGCAGGAGCTTATTTTTCCGTCTTGCAGAGAGCGCAAGCTCTTTTGTATTTTGGGCATTGCAAATATTGGATCCGCTGAATCCAGTACTTGCAAGCCTCATAAAAGAGGCGCTCTCCTCCTTCTTTACTATTGGGTGAGCCATCTCACCCTGGCTCACCCAATCCATTCTTTTCGCACTGAAGTTAGAAGAACGACGATTTTTCACTGGAATGCCAGGGGCTTGAAGCCCCGAATCTCGGATTTGCGCCAATTTTCTTGAAGCATAGATTTTTCTTGAAGCTTAGGAACGGAGCAACGTTATAATTTGCATCCGCACGGACTTGACCTATGTTTCGCATACTGTTCAGCCTCATTACAACAACCATTACGAATGCCTTAGCGTCAGAAAGAACAAAGTGTCTTTCACTCTTATTGGTTGTTACATTTCCCCGTGAAGGCGGTCTGACTGTGAAAGACTGAAATGCATTTTACAGGCAACTGATGGCCCCTGGGTCGTCACTGGGGATTTCAATGCGCACCACTTGCTTTGGAGAAGCATTAAGATAGAATCCTGCGGGAGGAATGTTGTGTCGCTCGCCTCTGATTATGACCTCTGCATCATGAACGATGGTAGCCTGACCTATGGTAGCTGCTTGACTTGACTAGTGCCAGAGAGCTTCACATCACAAGATAATCGGTTTTGCGACATCTAGACTCATGGAAGTGATCACATTCTCACCTATCTAAGGATTATTGGTCCAACTCGTTTTTTCTCGCGTGGTCTCTTGAAGAGCGTTGATTGGACATGTTGACGTAACTTATAGAAGAAGCATGTCGGGGTGATTTCGCCGGCAATGTCGACGACACCATCGCATCAGCAATGAAAGCTGCCAAGTGTTCATTATCGCTGTCGTCTAACCGTCCGGATTTCGACATTGCACTTCGCAGAGTTCATGCGATTCGACAGCGTGCAGAACGAAGACACAGACGCACAAAATCAATTTATGATCTCAGAGAAGCACGACGCACTCAGGAGAAAGTTCAGCATCGCATAGACAAACTAAAATTCAGCGATGGAACACATTTTTTCAATCACTGGACTCTCGCAAGCCGCTTTCACAGATCTGGATCGACAGTGCGTGGTCTTCGTTGATCCCCACAACAACACCCATTTCCAGCGTTGGACCTCCATCTTGCCCGAACTGAGCTTGATGTGGTGGATGAATTCTCTGCGAGAGTGACGGGCGAGCCTGTCAGCACAAACGGTGATATATGTGACATCACTGCGGCTCGGGTACCAAAAATCGACGTGTCCTTTACCATGGCAGAACTCGAAGCTGCCCTGCCGGTCTCTAAACGTTCATCCTATTCAGGCGGCGTCACCTATTCTGCCCTGGGACACCTTGGACAAGAGGCAATAAGAGCACTTCTGCACAGTTTCAGCAACTGATGGCATGCAGAAACAGTTCCCCGGCAATAGAAGTTAAGCAGGCTGCTACCTTTGCTAAAACTCGGAAAACCTCCATTGGACTTGGCGTCATATTGCCCTCTGGCTCTGTCCTGGTGCATCGAAAATGTGATGGAAAGGATGGTCCTTGCACGTCTTCTATGGTGTCTCGAGCGCTACAATATCTACCCTGCTTCCATGGCAAGTTTCCGTCGGGGTCGTACCTCAATTGATAGCGTCATTGACCTCACAACGTTTGTGCAACAGGAGAAAAGCCGTAAGCGCATATCAGTTGCGCTCTTCCTCGACGTGAACCGCACGTATAACAGCGTTGCACGCGTGGCGCCCGAAAGCATCATTGGTTATCAGACTACATAACTCGCCCGTCGTTTTTTTATTATAACATAACATGGCCCCACAGCTGAATATGACACGTACTGCGGCGTACCTCATGTTGTTCAATGTGACACTCATTGGACTAGCTAAAGTTTTACCTAAAACAATATACATCTCGATATACGCAGATGACATTTGCCTTTGGAATTCGCGGTTATTCGCCTTCAGGTGCGCGCGCGATTGCAGCCAGCAGCGTCCTTGACATCAGGGGTGTTATAACCGTAAAGCTGTTCCAAACTTTTCTATGTGAATTCTGCAATCAGGCCTCCACGATTGGTCGAAACATTTTCGGGCCAGCTCCAACTTCGCCCATCTGTCACGCCACGTCACGAAAACCACTAAAGTTTCCCATCTGATATGACGTGTACACACTGATAATGCCTGATTAAACCGAACAGAAAAAAAGTAATTATTCCTGATTCGATGCCTTTCGGCCATTATCGTTCTTCTATTAGTCAAGTTTACGGGCTTCGCCCACTTCGTCTTTCTGTCACGCGACGTCACAAAACCGTGAAAACTCACCGCGTCAAAGTGACCTGTACGCGTTAAGGAGGCCTTAACATGCCGAACAAAACAGATTTTTTTTCGAAAGGAATAGAAGATGGCTGCCCGCCGATCGCTCAGGCATTCGCTACTCAACCCTGCCGGTAAGCATGGGTTTATTTGCGCATGAGAAACCTTTTTGCGTGGCAGTGAAACGTTATCGAGCCCTTTTGGTGCGTATAGGACATCGCTCTGCCAACTCTTCCTTGCTGAGGATCCGCTTTAGCGGCATTCTTAACCTTCCGTTGCACGCCCGCGCGATTTTCGACCGGCCCCCGCAAGCTAAGTGAGGCGAAGCGGACCAATCGGAGGCGCAGACACCACCGTCTTCATCCGGTTATCCATTTTCACTGCGCTGTCGGGACCACGGTAGAAGAATATTTAGGGTTTGACACTGCGCGCGAGCGAGCGTCCAGATTATGTTCGGCCGCGCGCGGGTGCACCGAGTAGCTCCGCGGCGAGCAGATAGATGGCGCCGCGGCCAGCGGTCCCAGCTTCGCGGCGCCGGCGGCTTGGCATTCCTCTGCCTCCGCAAAATTTTCGTTCATAGTGGCGCCAGTAAAACTCAAAGCGCGAAGGGAATTCGTTATTTCAGATTAAGGTGATAAATGTACCAGGCTGAATGCTTTGCTAACATGAATGTATATTGTGCAGGGTGTGAATGACGTGAACACGGATCTACCGGGCAGCACTCAACGCCCACTCACATTCCGCTCGCGCGCACATTTTGTTGCGGCCGATCTAGTCATGCATACAAGCATAAAAAATTAAAAACCGTTAAAGCATCGTCACGCGAAGTCAGTGTGGGCGCGATATAATTTAAGAAATGAAACGGCGCAAGCTTGCGATATGCAACGCACTAGAGCAAAGTGGGTGTTCACGGCTAGAACCTATGATGAGAAAGCACATAGCTATGTAAAGAAATCTTTCAAAAGATAATTTATCAAGCGGGACGAAAACAGGCGTTTTATCTTGGATTACAATATCACTAATACAGGTTACTTGTGAAAATCTTTTTATTTCAATTCCACTTAACATAGACTATGTATATTATTCATTTGGCTTTCGTAGTTTGGGAGCGAGTGACTCTTGCAGGATCTAAGAGGTGACTTTGTTTTTTCTTAAATTGCATATGATAATGTGCCAATGTGAGCGTAATTGACAATGCATGCTACAGCCTGTCCACAAATACACCTATACCCAGCACACAATAATCTCATAAACTTTTTATTTTTTATTTTGCAAAGACAGAATAATAAAAAAATTGTGCATGAAGCAGTTCGACAATTTTAATAGAGGATAGCCTTCCCAGAAGCTTACGCTCTCATACACTCCCACAATGCAAAAATGTTGAATAAAAACATGCAAGCGTGTTATATACACCGCACGCGCATTGTAATAAACAATCAGTATCCAGGATGGCGCAAATTAGAAAATCAGGCACACATCTGCACAGAAAACAGTATTATACGGGGTGCACAAAGATTTAAAAACATGTAAATATCACGTAGCGGAACAGAACCAAGGTAATGTTGTTTTCCGTCCCTTGGAGATACTGAGATTATTTTTTACATTCGGCCTAATTACATGATTAGTCTTAATTAATTAATCAACTTCTCAAATATTATAATTATATTAAAAGTTTCAATCAGAAAATTGGAGAGCAACATGAAAGACTCCCGATACAGCTTTCTATTACTCAATACACGCTACGTAGAAGTATTTTTCCGAGCGTGAAAGAAGCCCACGAATACACGCAAAGTGCCTCGAGGCAATTTTGAGTCTATTCGCGGGTTTCTTTCACGCTCCGAAAGCACTTTTATGTATCATGTCTTGAGCACGAGAAAGCTGTATCGGGAACTTTCATGTTGCTGTGCAATTCTCTCGTTCATACTTTTTTATCTAATTATTGCATTAGAAAAGTTGATGAATCAGTTATGAAAATGATTATCTAATAAGGCGGAATGCAAAAAATAATCTGAGTATCTCCAAGAGACGACAGACAACATTGCCTTGCTTCTGTCCAGCTATGTGACATTTTCATATTTTTAAATCTTGGTGCATGATAGTTAAGACACCCAGTATATATCTTATACAAGCAGCAAAACTTGCACAGACTGTTGTGGCACACAGCAGTTTTTGTGGCACACAGGAGGTTCTCTCTTCCGCAGCGCCTTTCGAGGTTTATTTGACCGTGTGAGGTTCTTTGGACAGTTCGGAAATAAGGTGGGAACTGTATTTGCAGACAGAACAGGGCTCTTTGGCGCGTCAAGTAGCACCATTTTATCGAGCTCCGCGTAATATGCCGTCGATATCATATCCTCTGAAAAATGCTTGGTGTAGAAATGGTCAGTAGGCATTAGAGTTCGGTCTGCCCTCAGATTTACATGGCGCCACTGCTCTAGACAACCGCTGTCGGACGGCGCTTTGAATAGAGGCACACGATCCGCACAGGTTCGGTATCCAGAATTGCAGTTCGTGACGAAGCACTTTCTACCCATTTCAAACTCAGAAGGCCGCTTCAACCTTGGTCGAGGGCCCGTGGCGACAATACACAAGCACAAGATGATGAAAGGCGCGTGAACAAAAAGTGTGCCTTCAAAACAGCACGGCCGCACATGCAAACACAAAGCGCACAAAGACAGCGAAGCACGCGCCTTCCCGCCGAGGCTGGGACCGCATACCGCAGCGCCCTCTACGACGGCGCCGAACCAGCTGCAACCAAGCCGAACATAATCTGGACGCGAGCGAGCGGCGCTTTCGCACGCGTTGGGGGGAGAGTGTCAGCACCTCTCCTTATTCTTACACCGTGGTCGGGACCCATCGAAACTCTCTCCACTTGAGCGTGCTCCTCGCATCTTGTCAGCCAAATAGATAAGACAATACCGCTGTGCAGGCAATGTTGTTCATTTTGAAAGTGAACATAGGTGAGCTCCTATAAATGAGGAGATGGTTTCATTGCGTTGTCTGAAAACGCTGCGGGTCACCGCCCGATGCTTGCGTCGGCGGTTACGTAAATTTGATGTCAGCAGATTGCAATAAACCAAATTGGAATAGTTTTGTGTTATAGGCCCCCAGCATACCTTCAAACACAAGGCCGGACTGTATCGACCGATAAATGTGCATTGATTGCCTTCACACGTAAACCTATGACGCCACACCCAGTCTAAATTAATGAACACGCTATCACCTATGGAAAGACCCATCGATTCCTGGTTGTAATATTCTACCGAAATCTTTCCTGGAGCCCTCATTGCACGAACCTCAAGAAAAAAAAAACTATCGTTGATTGCACATGTACTAAGATACATGCGCGGGAAAACATGGGGCACATCTGTACGCTCCATGCTTCAGTTGTACAGAGCTCTATTTCTAGGATATCTGCCCTACAGCCTTCCAGTGTTGTCCAGTACGTGCGAGTCAACTGTTCGCCCATTAGAGAGCTCAGAGGGTCAAGCATTGCGCACGTGTTAGGACTTTCTTGCGGCGCGTTATTACCTGCAACGATCCTCCTCGCCAAAGATCATCCTATCGAAACACACGTTGCTATGAATTGTCTCAGGGCGCATATCCGTCACTTTCCCCGCGTTCCCGATCATCACTTGGCGATCTTGCCCCCACAGAGACCTCCTGCCACGTTTTATGAAGTGATCATCTCCAATCCAGATTGTCTTCCATCAGGATACACACCAGCAGCGAGGCGTTCATTACCGTTGTGGTGTCTCCAACAGCCTTAGGTGCGCCTGAGTATTCCGGGTGCAAAGAAGAAAGCCAATCACCCAAAAGTAGCTCTGAAACAGATGATGCTGCAGTTAATACATGAGACATACGGGGGCCGAATAAACATCTATATCGATGGTTGGCTCTCATCGATCAGCTCTTCAGGCGCCGTTGTCATTCCGGCTACGAAAGCTACAAATTCAAACTGTCACACACGACAACAATAACGGCGGGAGAACGTGCTGCATACTGCGTGCGGCTGTACAATACCTCCTGCGAGAGACACCAAAGAAATGGGTCATATTTTGCGACTGTAAGGCAGCATTTCCGAGCCTGAATTTACCCTATATCACAGGGCTCATGAACAGCTGGCTTATGAGATAAGAAACGACCACCATCAGGCTATCGCTAAAGGGCATGAAATGATATTTCAGTGGCTACCTGGACATACCAGCGTTGCTGGTAATGTCCTCGCCGACGAAGCCGCCCGGAAGCCGACGAAGCCGCATCTGGAAGCCCTACAAGTTCCAATCGCCTTATCCAGAACCGACGCTGCAAAAAAGCTTCATATCATCCCCAAAGATAAGACACAAATAAATATGGGTCTTCTCCCACCCTTTCGAAGTGTCATTTTCATAGACTTGATCCATCCCCAAAGCTACAAGTGCCATCAAAAGCTTTGCGCTCTGAAGCCACAATATTGTGTCGCCTCTGGCTCGGGGTGGCATTGACAAAGGCATATTCGTTCCGCATTGCAATGGGGGAAACGCCCATGTGCGACTCTTGTGGATTATATAGAAACAATTCAACACATCTTATGTCTCTGTCCCCAGTACGACGTCTCGCGTGAAGCTCTCCAGACAGCATTGAACCGGCTGAAATCTAGACCATTTTCCGAAATGAAGATCCTTGGACCATAGCCGTACGCGTCGATAGCACAGAAAGCGCCAAAAGCGTTCTTGAAGTACCTAAAGTCCACAGGTCTTGACGACCGTGTGTAGACTTGGTGCGAACCTTCAATTGTTTGCGTAACTGTGCTCTCTTTATCTCCTCTCTCTCTCTTTTCATCCCTATACCCGCTTCCACCAGTTCAGGGTAGCAAACCGGACGTTCGTCTAGTTAACCTCCCAGCCTTTCCTTTCTTCTATTTCTCTCTCTCTCTCTCTCTTTGTTGGCCGCAAGGGGCCTTCTCCTTCGCCGCATAGCAATTGTCAACAGCGAGGAATAACTTGTCGACATAAGTCCTTTCTTCTCAGGCGACACGATGCTGAACAGATCATTCACACTAGGCTTCAACTACGCACCGCCTCACCCAAGACACAATGAACACAGCTTGTACAAACCTATCATGCAGTTCAAGTCGGCAGGCTGCTGCCAGGCCACTGAAAATATGCAAAGCCTGAGTAACGCACATCAGTTAATCGGCGTTTACAAAATGGCGAGTCGTAACACTGTAGGTCTCCCTCATCAGCTCAGAGAAATTGACATCTGTGCCCTCGAGCACTGGAATATCCCATAGCAATCTTCCATACACGTTGCCGTAAGCTCTCCGTATATCTATAAATGCCACCCATAAAGGTTTATTCTCCGATGTTGAAAATATCTCTATGCATTGAGTTAGTACAAAGCTAGTATCATCTAACAGTCTGCGCGGTCCTAACGGTTTCTGTTAACCAAACATAGCATTTTTCCACCTACTTCGACATCTCCAGTTTTATACCTTGTTCCGTCATTCTCTCAGCAGCTCAGAAATATTGACATCTGTGCCCTCGAGCACGGGAATATCCCATAGCAGTCTTCCGTATACGTTGCCGTAAGCTCTCCAATATCTAGGAATGCCACCCATAAAGGTTAATTCTGCAATTTTGAAAATATCTCTAAGCATTTAGTTAGTAAAAAGATAGTATCATTCTAACCATCAGCGTGGTCTTAACGGTTTCTTTAACCAAATATAAAATTTTTTTCCACCTACTTCGACATCTCTTATTTTATAGCTTGCTTCGCCATTCTAAATTTCACCAAGGTTAATGTACATGCTTTTTAGGAGCTCATACTATCCTTATCACATTAGCTTTTATGGATAAGGTTTATCTTGCTTTCACGCCACCCAATCGTATCTTTTTTTTTTGTCTAAATCACTTGCTCTGTGGAACTAGTCCGCCGTAAATTCCTCCTTGGACGCAGCTGTTTGATTAGCTATACTGTGATTTCTTCCGGTTCCGCTGCCATGTTATTCAGGTCATTTTCTTCTGATTTTTCCAGTAAAATTTTTGTACGTGAAATTTTAAGCTCTGAGGCTGCATATGATTAAGCATGAAGTACGCTGTGTTTCTTCCTAAAAAGTTCACCAATAACGTCCCCCATGTACCATAGCGCGTATTCCCCTTCGAAGATGTTGCTGTGTTCATCCGTCATAAAGGTTTGCGAATCTTACCTTGGTGCTCCTAATGCTCTACGGGGTTCTAGAATCGTTTAGGAGTGCCTTTGTCGTTTTTTGCAAATGTCATGGACCCAATGTTCACTTGTAGATTTAGGTTTTTCTTGTACTAGCTGACTCGTCAACATTATCTTTTCCGATTAATTCTTCCATCGTGGCAGTAAAGCTTCTTCTTGTAATCCCAACTTTCTCGCATCTCTCTGACCCCTAGAGCCCCTGCTTACGCTCTTCTACAGGTGTTTCAGCTAACCTGGGCCAAGTATTAAATAAAGAAACGTATGCGCTACTCGTCTCGATGTGGCCAGTATTGTTCTGAGCTGTATGGAGCATGTCATTATATGTTTTCCAATGCGCCAATCTCTGTAATCAACCGATATCATTAATTTAATTAACTTTTTAAATAGTAACTCTAGCGAAACATTTTTCAATACAAAAGTTGTAGCGCTTATTCAGAAACATCGGATGATTTCATCTGTGCTAAGGTAATTGCCCCGTTTAATTTTTTTCAGCCTTTCTTTAAAGTGGCCGAAATTAAAAAAATTCCACGTGACTTCCGGTTAACGCGCCCCGCTTTTAGTACCCTCAAATGTATGTCAATGAATTAGCAAAGCCTGCTTCGCGCACAGATGTCGATTG
The DNA here is from genome assembly GCF_013339745.2 of Dermacentor silvarum. NCBI lineage: Eukaryota > Metazoa > Arthropoda > Arachnida > Ixodida > Ixodidae > Dermacentor > Dermacentor silvarum. The sequence continues at coordinate 310,447,665 of NC_051154.1, forward strand.
AACAGGCTGGCTGTCACTGCGATGGTCGTTAAGTGGCAAAAGGGGCGTACCGTTTTAAGAAAAAAAAATGCCACGAAAAAGCGGCCACCACGTGCGAATGCGATACGGGACCGGAAGCAGCATTTGACGCATCGCAGGCCTTCTCTTTTCTTGTCGGACCAATGAAAAAAGCA